>NW_016690180.1:7711250-7827470 GCF_001604755.1 Lepidothrix coronata | reverse complement strand
AGCACTCAGTGCCATGGTCTAGTTGACAAGATGGTGTTGGGTCATAGGTTGGACTCAGTGATGTCAGAGGCCTTTTCCAATCTTAATTCTGTGATTCTGTGAATGTTCTGCTTCTCACACCAGTTTGGTTTAGCATCATTACAGATATTGGGATATAAGGGATTTCATTCACTGGCAACTGCTCTGCTTAGTTTGGATTGGAATGGACCTTTAAAGGTCATCTAGTTGGACCCCTCCTGCCATAAGCAGGGACATTTTTGACTTTTCGCTGTTTTTGTTAGCTAAGAGAAAATATATTTATGCTTAAAGGACTTGTCTGCAATTTTCTTTTGTAATTTATTCTTTATTAATTATGTCAAAACTTAAGTATATGCAAATTTTTCTTCTAAGACTATGCTAATACTTTAGGATTTTAAACTACTTCCAGGTGCAGATGCAAATTTCATTTCTTTTGCATTATCCGATTGCAATTTCTAATAATTATAAGATGGCAGAATAGTATTTATCTTACATACTATGCAAAAGTAATTGCACGCTGATCTAAGCTCTTTTGAGATTTTAATCTTCAGCTGCAGGATATGAACATACCCATTTTGTGGGACCACTTCTATGAAGTCTGACATAGCAGTACAAAACAACTCCTGTTATATAGAAACTCTCTTGGCAAAAAAGGAAATGTGACTGCAGATCTTGCAAATCAAAGGATAGCTTCCTGTAGTATGTTTGTTGCACAGTACGGCACGGGAAAACTGAGAGCAAATACTCATTCTACTTCCTTACTTGTAAAGGATGGTATCTCCCAGTGTCAATATCAGGATTTTCAACTGCAAATGAAGATATGCTATTTTTAAGACCTTTAATGTTTTAAATATTCCTTCTTAAACAGTATTAGATGAATTACCCAAGGCTGCTTACTTGTCAAAAGTCAAGTACTTTTGACATAGCAGTAATATTTCCAGAGCTTAGATATGAACAGACAGAGGCATATCCTTTTCTACCAAGTCCTCAAGTGGGTTTTTTTCAGTTGGGAAAAAAAAAAAAAAAGGAGTGTATTACTGGTGGTGCCACTCAGCAGGATGAATCCTTCATGTGTCATTTTAATTACAGGGAAAACATGGAAAGCAAAATTATTTGTTGCATCCAGTGAATATGAATCACAGTGGACTGAGCTTTTGTACTTCTGCATCAGCTGTTTCATATTTTAACATGTCCTCACAATAAACCTTTTTTCCCCAGAAAAGTTGTCCTTAAAAGCTATTCCAGTCTAGGTTTTCTGATCCACACTGTTTGTGTGATGCACTCTACTGTGAGAAACTGGGAGACATCAGCCTAGACTGTCATAAGCCCTGTTGCAGCTTTGCTGCCTGTCCCCTGCTTCCCTAGGCAAAATAATAATTCCTTTTGTTCTCGGAAATGCAATATCTCTTCTTCCTTTAAAAACACGTCTAAGCTGATAACAATGACCTCATTCCCACAGACTATCACAGTGATGCTGATAATGCTTGGCTGGCTGAGAGTGTGAAGGTTCAGTCTCAGCTGAGGACCACCTGGCTCTGCAGCTCTGTTGCAGGGATAGCTGAGGGGACTGTCCCTTGTGGGGCTGTGATCTCCCTCCAGACAGGGCATGTTGAGGTTAGATGAAAATTGCTGTGACATGCAATGAGGCTTTCACCTGAAAACTTGGATGGATTAAAAAAGATCTGGCTCGCACAGTACTCACAGAACAGTTTTAATAAAATGAATATATACCTAGAGTTTGCTCCCTGAATAGATTTTTCTTCCTTTTTTTTTTGTTGTTGTTGCTGTTGTTGTTTTTTATTTGTTGTTTTCAATCTCAGCCAGAAAAGTAAAAGCAGAAGCCTGGAATAACAGGAGACTTACTTAACAGGGAGAGTCTGAAATCATGGATTTGGCTATATGTTTGTGTTTTGGGAATGTGGTCTCTGCACAACACAAAAGAACCCTTTCATCTTGAGGTTTAAGGTTAGCTTTTAAGATTTTAAGTGGAATTTTACATTGAAGATCATATTTTATTGTTGCATTCTTTGGTATTGCCCTAATTGCTTGACTGAGCCAATGATGTGCAAAATATATATGTCAAATAATGTATGCACCTGTGAACTGCAGGTTTGGGTAATGACTCCGGGCAGCATTGTGTATGTTGTGTGGATTTTGTGTGTTACTTGTACAGTTAGAAAGGACAAGTGCTCTGGGAAGACATAGAAAGGAGTGAGCAGAGTGACATAAGGGTTTTTCCAGTGCTGTGCCTGGATCATTTGTCATCTTTTTTCTTCTTCCAGGTGCTGTGCTCTCTGTTGCTTGCTGTGACTCCTGCCAAGCATGGTGCCAGATCATCAATGTGTCTGAATCACACTCTCCTTTCCTCACCTCTATGGAAGGGACTGTCAATGAAACAAACTGGAGCGTTTCCGTGCCTGCTGGAAGCAGGTATCACCTCTACATTGGCTTGGCTTTGGCAATAGGTTCCAGTATCTTTAATGGTTCTAGTTTCATACTGAAGAAAAAAGGACTTTTGAAACTGGCAGACAGAGGAGTCACCCGAGCTGGTAAGTGGTAGTGCCTGTGTTGCTCCTGCTGAAGACACAAACACCAAAAGACAAAATCAAGGTTTGAATCACAGAATACATGTTTAAAACTGTTGCACTTGAATCAGAAATCCTGTCTTGGTGAGGGATGGAGATACAGTATTATTTCTCTGTGTGTGATTACAGGGACTAGGATTTCAGAATTCCTAGGGCTATGGGACCTGCAGTGCATATTAAATCCAGTGAGCTGATGATATTTCGTCACTGACAGTAGTTAGTTACCAAATAAAATACTCCATTCATCTTAGCTTTCAAAATGTCTTTCTCTTTCTTTTTCTATTTTTTTTCCTCCCTCATTTGAGATGAAAACTCTTAGGATGGTAGCTAGGTTTAGGGGGTTTTTTTTGTGGTTTTGGTTTGGGTTGGCGTTTTTTTTAACTTAATGAGTTGTAGAAAGGATATTTATTAGATGAGTTTCTACAGTTGGTACAACTATCCCTATCAAAGTCAACAGATGAAGATCTAGAAAAAGAACAATTGGACTAATCTCATAATTCCCTTTACATGAATTTAAATACATAGCATTAGCAGGTTTTATTTTGTTTGTTGTGTTTATTGCAGTATACTGTTCCAGAGAATCTGGTTGTTTGAAAAAGATGTATTACTGAATATTCTATATACTTATGTTTTATGTAAAAAAAAATAATTAATGCATGCAGGGGCATTTTTAATTTCTTCTGATTTAAAGTAAAATTGCTGATGGTATGAACATATTGGTTTTGAGCTGGGACAGCACAATGAAGCATTTCTTAAGATCACCAACAATCTTTATGGACATTTTATTTTTGTTTGGAACTTTCCCTCCATGTATATTTAGTCGATATCATTCTTCAGAAGTCCAAGTCACAAAACAGTAGAGTGATTAATAAAATGTCAGTCAGAATCAAGTATTCTTCATGTCGCACCCAGATAACATGCTCTTTCAGTACTTTGTAGGTGCAAATGTGAAGGTGTACTTTTCTTTATTATAAGGCGGTGATCTCTTTCTTCTAAGATGAGGTTATTTTTTCTGCTTTCAGGACAAGGTGGATATTCTTATTTGAAGGAAGGGCTTTGGTGGGCTGGACTGCTATCAAGTAAGTCACCTCTTTCTTCTCAGCCTATATGTAAATGCTACATAAAGCAGATTGTTTTAAAGAGATTTATTCCCTGATTTTTCAGTCCCTTCACTTAAAAGAAATGTCCTTGCAATCACATTCAAGACAAGCCTTTCTGATTTGAGCCATTCCCTCAAATACTGCATTTGGTCTTTGGAGCTTCTTGCAGAATAACCACCTTTTCTTTATTATCCTATCAAAAACATTGGGATTCATCTGTCCAGCTTCTAGGAGTACTTAGGAGAAAAGTGTTTAGCTTTCTTCAGCCTTTATTATGTCCAGAAGAGGTTGTGCAGCTAATGTTGAAATGAAAATTTGCATATATAGTGTAGAAAAAATATTTTGTTTTATATTTGCTATCACAGCTGTCATACAAAATATTGACAGTAGTATGCCTTTTATATCCCCTTCCCCTCCTAAGCTGATCCAAATGTTCTTTCTTCTACAGTGGGATTAGGAGAAGCTGTAAACTTTGCTGCCTATGCGTTTGCACCTGCAACCTTAGTTACCCCACTGGGTGCACTGAGTGTTCTCATAAGGTTGGTACCAACTGGGAGCAAACCTTGGCAAATGAACCATTTACTGTATGAGGGAAAAATACTGTCTTTGGCTGAAAGTAGAGAAAAGCAATATATGGACAAAGAATGCTTTTTATTCCTTTGTGGAAAGATCATCTGCTTATTTAGAACTGAGTTTTCTGGGTAGACAGAATTAGAAGTCTTGTTCCAAAGACCACTGAATGGCCTTTCACCTGTATTATAAAGTATTTCTTGTCAGCATGTACCAGGTATACTGTTGATGCACAGTGATAGACGGTTGTAATTTATCTCTTCCTAGAGAACCGAACTGTTATCCTCTTCTTCAGTTGTACCAAAACGTTAAAAGAAAATATAGTATTCCCCCACTAAAATGTTTTCAAAAACATTTATTTTTATAGAAGGATAATTTCGTATTAAGGCACACTTTCGGTTTTGTTTTGTCTTTTCCATGTCCTTAAGGAAAGAAGGCAAATAAAATTTTGGCTCTTTTGAAACATGAATGTTCTTCAGAAATTTATTATTTCTTATGTATGAAGAAACAAATAACTTCCAAGTACTTAACCACATACATTAATGTGGCTACCATAGCAGCAGAAAAGACATGGTCTATGCTTACAAAGAACTTTCTGGGAAATAATTTATTAACAAAATGAAATTATTGTCTTTTAAGTATAAAACCCTTATTTTTAAGATCTGAGTATACTGTATGAAATGTTGTGTTTAAAACAACCTGGGCCACATATTAAAAAAACCCAAAACAATAAGATGCTTGCAGCAATCTAATTGCTAAAACTGCAGCCATTCCATCATAGCAAAACTAATGTAACTCAGTTGTGCTGCAGTCAGCATGTAAGTAGATGCAGATTAACTGGCTGCCTGGCTGCTGCTTTGCAAAACAGCTTGAGTTTTATTACCCCCTCCTTTGATGAGGATAGCAATCTTTCTAATTTTCATGAAACAGAGAGGTCGCGAGAACTTCATGTCAGGGAACTTGTTACCTTTGTGTGAAAAAAATGTCTGTGTTTTGATCAGTGGGTTGAAAAGCTATTTGGGAGCGCGTCCACACACCATTGTGCCCAAGGTTATGCTCTAACAGGCTAATTGTGCCCTGTGAGGTGGTCTCATTTAGGCCATGTTATTGTCCTTAGGTTAAATATTGAACACCTTAGAGATCCTGGGGTCATCCCTCTTCAAAGGGGGAGACATGCCCTCTCTGTGGTTTGGGGGGAGTCCTGACAAGCCAGGCAGAAACTGTGCCTCGGTGGGAGAGTCCGGGGAGGGATGAGAAACAGTTTCCAAAACTCACGTGAATTGGTTCTAATGGCAAATGAAGTGCTTTAATCTATTTTTTAATGAAAAAATCCAGCTTGTGTGGTTAAGCTACAGGTATGGGAGAGTGCATACTCCTGGCCCAGGCAATCAGGAATGAGAAGTTCCTTGAGCAATTTGTACTCTTTGCAACCTGGAGGGAAGTGATCAGGGTTGTTAATGTCCCTAAAACCTGACCTGACCTCCTTGGTCATGACCAACCTTATTGCAAAACTCCTGACAATTTGATTGTTTCAGTCTGGTTGATCATATATCCAAATTCAAATGAGGTTTTGAGTTACTGTCATGCTACACAGACAGATTTTGAATGTCTTGTGTGGCTGGTGGATCTGAATCTTTTATTTATTTTTTACCAAACAGTGCTATATTGTCATCCTATTTTTTAAATGAGAAGCTGAATATTCACGGAAAGCTGGGCTGTGTACTGAGTATTTTGGGGTCAACGGTCATGGTTATTCACGCCCCAGAGGAGGAAGAGGTCACCTCACTAGATGAAATGGAAAGAAAGCTGCAAGATCCAGGTCTGTAAGCTATTCCAGTGAATGTGTGCTACAGTTCATAGAGAAGTGTTCAGGACTCTGAATAACTTTATGTACTTGGATGTAGTTCTGGTATTTTGTCTCATGTGCATTACTCTTCTTCCCTTTCCTCTTTCTTACAGCATTTGTCACATTTGCTGTTCTCATAACAGTTGTTGCCGTTGTCCTGATTTTTGTCGTGGCTCCAAAGAGAGGTCAGACAAACATATTGATCTACATTTTAATTTGCTCGCTCATTGGTGCCTTCTCCGTCTCATCTGTGAAAGGCCTGGGCATTGCCATTAAACAAATGCTGGAGCAGAAGCCAGTTTATCGGCATCCGCTGGTTTACATTTTGGTGGGCATCTTGGTGCTCTCAGTCAGCACTCAGATCAACTACCTCAACAAAGCATTGGATGTGTTCAATACATCTCTAGTGACACCTATTTATTACGTGTGTTTCACTACGACAGTTCTGACATGCTCCATCATCTTGTTCAAGGAGTGGAATAGTATGCAAGTGGGTGATATCATTGGAACCCTGAGTGGATTCTGCAGTATCCTTATTGGCATTTTCCTATTGCATGCTTTCAAAAATACTAACATCACTTGGAATCAGTTGATGTCCACTGTTGCCAAAGAACCATCACTACCACACCGTAAATACAAACCCCGTGACACTTTACTAGAGAGCATGGAAGATCCAGCTTTGGCATATGAGGAGGATGACATTTTATTCAGTCAATGAAACTCTCTAAGCAGTGCTCATCATCAAAGAATCATGAGTTGCCAACTAAGCCTACCCATGTTTACTAGACTTTTACTCTTTTTTTTTCTGCAGTCCTCTGGAAAATGGTCTGTGAGGCCCGTTAAGTGTGGGCCACTCCTCTGTGTGTCAGCTGTTGGCAGTAATGAATGAAATTAAAATGTTCAGTAATTAATATGACAGACAGAAACAGGAGGGTGATTGTATGTTAGACAATGAAAAACATTGTCCTTTTTTTATGCAGCATCTCCTATTGGAGAATTTTAGCAAAAAATTAATAGTCTTTGTAAGCCACGTTTACAAAATGCAATTTTCTTGTAATGATAAAGAGTAATACTTGCTGAAGTGACAAGTAGTCTACTATTATCTTGGTGATGGCCTTAATATTTCAGGCTTTCTTTATGTTTTTATAATTTATTGCCAAGCAAGCATGTCGATATTCTACATGAAGGACATTTATTGGAGACACAATATGAAGAAAACAGTGTTTAACCCTTTTAGCCATTAATATAAAATTTTATACAAGTTTTTTCCATTTTGGTCACCTACGAAAACCTTGAATAGATGTCATGAAAAGAATTTATCAAATACAGTTTTTGGTAACCTGTCTCCTTCAAAATCCTTTTCTACCCAAGGAATCCTGAGTGGATTGCAAGTCCCTGAATATGCCTTTACCTTTTTATTTAAGATCAAGTTCAAGAAAAAGAAAATTCATTAGAGACCTGAAAACACTTACTATTGGCTTAAAAATTACATGAAATGAAAGAATAAAGTATTCAAAGGCAGAAGAGAAACAGAATGTACAATTAAGAATTTCTACTCTGTTTTATATTACTTTGAGGTTTAAGAAGGGACTTCGCTTATTTCCGTACATTTTCCTAATATTGCCAATTAAAACTCAGTTAAGCTTTTCATTTTTTTTCTCATTTTCTGGAACACTATCATTCTTTATTAATAATAAAACAGTCCTGATATTTTATATTCTGTTAGAATCCATCTTACAGACCATGCGCTATTTCTAAAAATACTAGGATGGGCTGTAAACAAGGGGTGAAAAATATCAAAACATCTTTTTTTTTAGTTTGGCGTTTTCATCATTTCTAAAAATGAGTTTTCACCTCTATTAAATGTTTAGCAATATGATAATCTACCAGAAGCCTAGAAGACTGGTATCTGTACCACAGAATGCTCCTCAATTCTGGTCACTGATCTTTATCTCACAAAACCAGCTTGCAGAGTGCCTGATTTACTCATTACAATCCCCTTTGTTTTCCACTTTGTGAGCAAGAAAGTAGCTTCATCTGTTGGATGTATGGGTCGTTATGAGCTCACCAGAAAGATAATAGTTCCAATCTTTGGATTCTTAAATGTGAGTCTAGAATGTTTTCCAGAAGTTACTAGCACTTCAGCAGTTAAAAACTGATTTTAATCATTTATATATGCCAAGCAGAACTCCCTCATGAAGCAGACTGTAGGTTCTCCAATGTTCAAAAAGTGTAGTAGAAGAGGACAGTTTGGATGGATAACAAATTATTCCACCAAAGAAAGCTCATAATTTAGATGTAAGAACAGAAGGGTTGCTGCTGATATTTTATGTTTGTGTTGTGCAAAGTTTCAGTACTTCCTTTTTTGAAAGATACTCATGAAACATCTCACTTGTTAATTATTTTTGATGATGCTTTAGAAGCTATCAAATACTAGAAAGTAACAGCAGGGATACTAGCTTAAAGTTATTTCTAAATTATAAGCACTTTTTTTTCACTTGGCTAGGTTTGTAGTTGACACGCCTACAGGAAGAAGTAGAAATTGTATCAATCCCCTGCACCTTCTTGCTAAACTCTCATTTTTACGATGAAGAGCATATATGGAAAATGTGTTACTGAAAAGTGTGTCCAGTTCTTCTTCTCATGGTATTTTATAAAATATTGCAGGTAGTCTTGGTGTAAAGAGAAGCTCAGATAATGTCATTATGCAATGGGTCTTCGGTTGCCACCTGTGATTACCTAATTTGAGATTACATTCCATAGTGCAGGAGATGGCAGCAATGCTACCCAGCAAAAGAAACATTTTCTCAAAAAATGTACTTGCCTTGAAAATATAATGATAGTCCATACAGCTTTGGAATATTTTTCAGATTCTTGGGTGATGAGACTTGCAGTAATTCTTTGCTGTTAAAATGCATGTGTCAAAGAAGCTTTAGGGAAGAAAATCTACAGAGTTTCATTACTTCTTAGTTAATGTAGAGGATACTGTGGCTTTATTGGCCAGATTCAAGCTTCAAAATCTTTGTGGTTAAAAACAGGTAATGCAAATAATAAAAAGACTGAAGATGGAGTTTTTATTACAGTTTGTCTGTTAACAAAAACTTGAATTGTTTTTCATTGTGAATTACTCCATTTAAAGAATAACTGAAGAAAATATTTACACTAAAAAGAGAAAAATAATCCCTTTCCATAGCTCGTGGCCCCTTTATTTGCTTATACAGTAATCACTGTGGTATGACCAAATGGGTTATTAGTAAGAAAAAGCAACCAGTCCAGTTCCTGAATGAATGTATTGGCATTTTTTAAAGACAGGTAATATAATTCCTTTGAGAAGGGTCTGGACATTCTTTATACCAACTGTTGACAGTCAATTAACTTGTACCGAGCAAAAATTCTGTTATTTTCTACTGGACCTGTCTATCTGCTTTTATACATAAATAACAACTACTAGTAAAAGAATGTTATTTTCTTACAATGTCAGAAAACCAAGTTAATGCTTATTTTCATGGTGTACAGGAAGTCTGTCATGTTAAGAAGTAAATTACTGATTAAGTTTTTGTATAAAAAAACATTTACTGTAAGGGATGTTATTTTTTAAGTGTTTATATTTAGTTATTAGTTTGGAATAACTTTGATTTTTTAGTGAAATTATGCTAATATTTCTCTTGTAATAAATTATTCATGGCTTATATACTAAATTATCTGGTTTTTTAAACAAGGAATAAAAAAAAGTGTAATTCATATTTTTAAACTGGAGAAGAAAACCTGAAGCTGATGTATTCGGCATCTCTTTCTTACAGGCAGTCACAATGGAGAGTATTTCAGCGAGTTGTCAGGTTTTCCAGGCAGTGAAATGAAGGATATTATGTAAAGTAATTAGAAGTGTTTTGGTAAGTAGGGCAAATGATTAAGTACAAGAACAAAGAAGCCTCAGAGACAATACATTGCTATCAAAATTATGGCTTTTAAATGCTGATACAAAACAAATCTTGGCAGCTGCTCATTAATTACCATACCTCCGGACAAATTAATGGGCAATTAAGTTCCTTACAAAGCTGCACTGACTAAATGTAGGTAGGTCAAGAAGATTTGAATAGGTTAAATAATCTGTCTTGAGTTTAGAAGGAGATACACCAGTTGTTAGTTTCTATAGAAATCTGTTCTCCCATCTTCCTCTAGCTGCCTTTCCAGCCACGCTTGAAAGAGCTGTGACGTAAAAAATTTTCATCCCAAAGAATACAGATTCAAAAGCTCAACCTCTGCTCATCAGAGTTGCATCCTGGAGCTATATGAGGAATTACATACGTCTAGAAAACGTCGTTCTCTCACTATTTAAATTCCTGCAAAATAAAACTGGCAAGTGTGTTAGAAACCATCCTTCCAGCAAAGCAGGTTTCCCATAGCTGACTCCTTTCTGGCAGATTTTAGAATGATGCTGAGGTTCAGAACAAGACTGGGAGGCTGAGCAGGATCCAGGCTGGTGGTGCATCGGGGAGGAGTGCTAGTGGTGATGTGCCTTAGTGTCTGCAGGGCCTCCCTGTTTGTGAAGCTTTAGAGTGGCACAAGACAGGGGAGTTGGCCTGAAAACTAAGTAGCACTGGAGAGAAATGTCACCAGACCTGTACACACAAATTATTGATCTGCATTGCTCCTCGGGAGTACCTAAACAAGGAAAGTAATTTCACTTTCTGAAAATACATTTCAGTTTGTCAACAGTGTGGGGTTTTTATAGAGATATATCCTAAGTGCTGGCTCACAGAATCTCAGAATTCTGCCTTTTTTCCTCCCATCCATAATACAGACTTGCTCAGGTTTTCTGGTGTTTGATCAGGAAGCATCAGCTAAATTTTTACGAATGCTCAGCACTCCTACAGCCTTTGACCAGATGTTTCCTTTATGGAGGTGTTATAGTGTCTCCTTCTAACCTTTACTGCTCTTCTAGGTCCTCATTTTTATCACACAAAATTTTGTTCTAAAAAAACAGCAGACATCTCTTTGTGGTCAGTGACAAGGGTGGCTCTCGCTGTTCACCCATTTTTGCCTGTTTGAATACGGTTAGAATTTGACCTAAGCTCACAGATGCCATGTGGACTAAGATGGCCTACTCAGTCTTTAATTATGGGTGTAGCTGTTCTGGGAAGTAATTACACTGTAGATACCTGACCTTTGTCCTGTAGACCTTTCTTGCTGACAATTAAGCACCAGTTTCACTGAAGCATGTTCTAGTGCATTTTCATTTGTTTACTGCCAGCGTGATGATAGCAGCTATTAAATTTATCTGAGTATTAATAACAGCCTGCTCATAATTTTCCCAGAGCCACCTACAGAAAGATTTTATTGAGAAGTGGAAGCCTGGTAGGCAAGCATTATTGGCTCATAAAAATACAATGTCAATTTAGAAACAAGGAAATTATATCACTAATTTAGTATAAAATGCACGCAGAAACCAATACTGAAAGCTATGCACTTAAAGTGATTTCTGTTTAAATGAATGATTTGGATTGTTTATGTTGGAAGAAAATATATTGATACCATCTGTAAGACTGACAGGATGGTTGTTAGTGTCATCTTTTGAGTGTATATTGATAGGACACCATGGGCAGGAAAACCAGCAGCAATAATTAGTCTTCTTTTAACAGGATCCATTTTTCCAACCACTCGTTCCACACAAATATTACTGTTACTGCCCATTTTCACAGATATAATATCTGGGACATTGTTACCAAAGCAACACAGAAAGAAATGTTCATCACATTTGAGGCAAAAGTTTTTGTAGGGGCACTAAAGCAATTTTTTTTGCCCAGGCTTATAGGAGCTAACCTCCCAGATCAGATGAAATTATGTGTCTAATACAGGCCTTTATAGGGCAACACTTTAAAAGTTTACTAGTCTGACCCCTACACACTGAAAAACTCTGTGCACATTTTCTCAGTATTAACATTCCTGAGCCCACAACAGATGGGCAGGTCTCAGGGAAAGCATAATGCTTTATCATTTTAAAGCACCTTTAGCACCTTTTAAAGGAGGTCACTTGAAATAAATAATCTCTTTGCCTCATTTTCTCATTTTGGTGCAGGCACAGAAACATGGGAGGCTACTGAATAAGGAACATATGAAATACCAGCACAAAATAACCTGTAGTGGCAGTTGTGTGGGCTCTGAATAATTAGGTTGTGTTCCCATCACCTCTTCACAATTTCCCCAGAAGAGTGAGTACCTGTCCTAGAGCCACACCACTGATCTCCACTTTTTGGCAACAGTGAGCCGTTCAGGTCCATTATTCTCAGGCTGGACCTGACAGCCCCTTGGTCTCTTACTGTGTTTTCTGACTCATTTGGATGAGTCCAAACCCCTGATACTGATCTTATCCTTTTGGAGAACAGTGCAACCATGGTACAGGACAGACCTTTGAAAAACAAGTATTTAGTTATGAACTGCTAGGGTGTTGTAAGCCTGAGGTTAGAAACAGGAGGCAAAACCAAAGGGAAAGGTAAGCAGCATGGCTGTGCTGATCTCGTGATTTGTAGCCACAAGATAGATGTCCCCACCATCTCCTGCTCTGAGCCACTCACTGCCTTTCAAGTTCATCTGCCTCCTAAGTGAGCTGATTCATTCTACTAATCCTGCAGAAAAAACAGCCAGTAAAACTCGAAAGTGGAGAGCTTTGTGCTGGGCTTGCAGGAGGAAAGAAGGAAGGAGACAAACTCTCTGGGTAGCAGTCAGTCATTTGATCAGCTCAGCTATAAAATATGGCATGTCCTCTGAGGGAAGACTGTGAGGGCAGAGCTATGTTTCTCTGGCTAGTGCTTGTCAGAATACAGTGTGCTTTCTTTCCCCACTTTGGCTGCTGCTATCACTAACGAGAAAAACCACTTCCCTGCTAGAGCAGCATGCATCACACTTCCTGACCACCCTCCCTGCATCCTGCCCTCCCTGCATCTTGCCTCACATACTCAGCCACAGCTGCCTCAAGAGCTCATCACCAGCTCCTGGTTCTGTCCCTAGGAACCTTCTGTCTCCAGTCTGCTAAATCAGAAGCCACTCTCTTCATTTCTGGCCTATACAATGCTTTTATATGAAGAATTATAAAGTGTGTGCTTGCTTGTATATACAAAACACAATCTGTACACTTTCGCTAGAAATATGAGTTGAGAAAAAAGCATTTAAAGTATTTAAAGGAGAAATTTGAATGGAAAGGAGATGGTTATTATATAACGTATAACCACTCCCAACATCAGAGTACAAGATACGCTGAAGAAAATGCAAAGGAGAAAGGGGAATAACATGAAACAAACATAAGTGTGAAAAGGATCCTAATTGAAGTTATCTAGCTCTCTAAAATACCGAGGTATTTTGGACCAAAGGTTTTATTTCAGGCACGTCTTCGTGATTGCTATAGTTTTGCAAAGTGTTTACACACATACACTCCACTGTAAAACACGAAGTATAGAAAGCTGGATTTGCACATGGCTCAGAACCCAGTTATTCACATGGTCCTCAAACACCCTTATATTGCTTGTGAAATTACTGAGTCTAGGGCTTAACTCTGAATTCCCAGCAGATTCTAGATTCCCTGTCCATTTCTGGGATGCCAAACACTGCTGAAAGCCTGCCCGGTCAACCTGTGTGCCTCATACATAGCTGAACACTTTCAAACCTGTCCCTAAATTGTCTCACATCTCGTTCTATGTGCCTGCATTTGCAGAGGTTGTTTTAGGCTTTTTTCTTTCTGTGTAGGGAGATTGAAATAGATGCCCACTCTCTTACCCATGTTGGTCTCTCGCCTTCCACCAGTGGGGATCATACTGTTCAAGGATAATGTATTCTTCTGACTTCTTTAGAGGTAATCTGAAGGCCCTCTAGCAAAAACATCACAGAGTGCAATAACTCTGGGTTTCTTGGTGTAGTCTTCCAAGGCCTCGGCAGGTAGAGGAGGTAACGGCTTGTTCTTAAACTTCAATTGCCTCTTGTGCTAGTGAAAAATAAAAGTATCTTTCATAACTAGTCTTTTCTCTCTGCTATTGTTTGCTTAATTCCCCTGCTATTATACTCTCTCAGTAAATAAAAGGAACTCATCATGGTTGTTACTTCCTCTTGTTGGTGCAGAAAAGAAAATTATAATGGAAAGTACAATGAATAATAAATAAGCTATCTACCTAATGGGGGTGACTTCTACACAGTAGGAATGCTGGGACAACTCCTCAGCTGGTGTTAAAGCAGAGCAGCATTAAAGTTACAATGTCTGGAAATTCAGTCATTTGTCTGGAGAATCAACACAGAGGACACTGCAGACTTTCTTAGCAAGTTATCAGAAACTTAGCAAGTTTTCTTTTGCATCAGGGGACGTTCTAGCTTAGCACTTAGTTATGATTTGAAGACTCAGATTAATTCAACTTAGATCTGGTAAAACTGAGGTGAACATTTCACATACCAGCTAAGCAAGGCGAGCTTGCATCTGCCCATCAAGGCAGTCCCACCCTTTCCATCTCTGTGACCCAAAACAAAAAGTAGGAGAAGGAACCACCTTCTTCATGACAGCAAGCTTGGGAAACCTCACTGTATGAATCTTCAGTTACTTTTACTCTGTAATTTTTACGCGACGAAGTACCTTATGTGCTCAAGAGTTAGTTCCTCCCCTGCTTGCCCTGGTACTGAGCCAGTGTATGTCAAATCAGCTCAATTCTCCCTTTTCACCTCCCAAAACATTACTTACCCTGCACTTCCAAGTAGATGCACAGGAAACGTCTGGTTGTGAGGCTGAGTAATGGGTCTCCAGGCCAGTGTCAGGATCCAGGTTCACTTTTGTTCTCTTTGCTCTGCTTTTGACAAACACGAAGCATTTATGTGAATGCATATCTATAAATATTCACATAAAAATATCCAAGGATATACATGCCTTCCTTCATTAAGGATATGCAGAGTACAGTGTCTTTAAACTTCTGCATATTTCATTCCCACAGAATGTACAGAATTAAGAACTACCATATGTGCTTAGCCCCACTATTAGCTCTGTCTTCCTGTGAAATATCTAGCAAATATTAAGGCTGAATTTGGAGCCACCAAAGACAGCAGAGCTTTCCTACTACCCACTGTCTTCCTTACAATGTCTTAGCAATTATGAGGCCACGTGTATGAGTTAAATCATCTTACTAAATCAGCAAAAATAAAATAAAAAAGAGACCTTGTCAGCCAGATTAGTACTGATCTGGCTGATCACACCACCCTGCACAAGCTCCATCCAGTGCAATGAGGGGGATGAGAATCTCATCAGGGACAGAAAGTGGAGAACTGTCTGCTTCAGCACTGACATAGTTTTTAGATCATTCAAGCCAAATACAAAATAACACTTGTATGACAAGCTTTTCTTTATTGCAAGGTTTATTACAGGAGACACACTTCATTCAGTTCTTTGAAATAAAACTGATTTTCTGTTGCTGACATTAATATAATAAATGCATTAGCCCAGGTTTAAAGTGCTGACAGATATATGCTTTGCTCTTACATATCAAGTGTCTTATAATCCTGAGAAAAATACACTGGATACATCATCACAGACATCAAACATTTAAAGAGAAACCAATCCAATATATCTTGTATGTGCAGCAGGGAGGATATGATATTAAATAGGTCAGAAGGCATTAAGAAGATTTGAATGAGGTAAATTAATGGTTCACATCTCTCCGGACTTCTGCTACTCGGACTGAGACCTACTTTCCACAATCTGTGTTCACACAGCAGTTTGAGCCAAGTTGTAGCAGTTATGGTCCCATACTCTTTCCCTCTACACTGTTGTTCATCTCATTTCAACATGAGCAAGACAGGATGCTAAACCAGCAGGTAATCCCTTTCTGCTGGCTCCGCTCCCTGAACTGTCTCACCATCATGCATTGCCATGGGCGGGTGGGAGGGCAACAGCATCAGCAGGACAGGCTCAAGCTCTTGTATGCAATGTGCAATCTCTTAAGAAGCATGAGAGTCAAGGCTGGAGAGACAAGGTTCCTCTCATATTCAGTTGTACTAACAGAAAATAAACTTTATATCCCACTCCAGTGTGTCCTATTTTTCTCTGCCACAGAGATCATAGTTTGCAGAGGCCTCAGAAAGTTACTTGAAATAGGCTTCCCAAGGTTTCAGAATTTTGCTGCTTTGTATTTCACATATTTCTTTGTGTGGTCCCATTAGTCTCTTCCACTTTATTTGGTTTTGCCTTCTGGCATTTTTGTGTTGTCGATCCCAATGACCTAATCCAGCCTGGAATAAATAGAGTGTCTCTTCTGATGCCTTGTGAAACTTTTTGCCAGTGCCTGTTACCAACTGAAAAGCCAAGTGTGGTGAGAGTATGCATCCTAGCATTCAAAACATTAAGCAACCTTACTACATGATGAAAATGTAATTATTTTCTCTATTAAAGTATGTAACTTAGCAAATCTTGCACAAATAAAAGAAGTGAAAATGTCAGATATCAGACTGATAAGACCAATTCCAGTTCTTAGTTGGAAGAGACCCGTCTCATAAGTGTTTTGTTTAGGGCTGTCTTTAAAGCCATGGTGCAGTTTCCCTTAGACTGTTGCATCCTGTGATGAACCTATCATGTGGGAAACTGGTGAGCCTACAGTAATCAGAAGACATCATCAGTTTTTTTATAAAAGTTCCCACTGGCAGCTCTGCAAAATGCAGAAATTTAAAATACCACAGCCAGCTGACAGGGACAATTTTCTTCAAAGAAACCAGGCTTAAAAGATATGGGCAATGCAGTTTATTTGCTGCATAATTTTCCAGTGTACATCAAACTGTCCCTCAGCTGTTTAAAACTGTGTTTCATAAACAGTGAATCCTGTGGGTGAAAAAATTCTTGGGTTTGTTTACTTCAGCCAGTGACATGAAGTTTAATCAATGTTTATGAAGTATTCAGTTATTTGCAAAAAGGAATATGCATTTGAAAGCTTGCTTGTTTCTTCTAATTGAAACTGAAAGCTAGTCCCATAAGAAGAGAGAAGGCATAGTGAAAACACATCCTGGCCTAATACAGTCCCACAACACCCACAGTATGCTTTGGGCTGATAACATTGTCTGTATATGTGGCCAATTCCCACACTTATATACATACTTATATACATACAATCTTCAGTAGTAACTCACTCTAATTGGCAGCTTTGGAGAAATAGCATCAAAGATAAAAGCAACAAGTTTAGAGATCAATTTTTATAATTTGGATTTTATCATTTTATTATTTCACAGGTTTCTTGACTTTTCTTTTTCTGAATCACTGTTTCTCAAAGCACTACTAACGTTGAAAGTGCTGTAGTCCATGTCTAAGGCTTGCACTCTTCTAGCATGTTTTGCAAGAAACTCTTGCTCTTGCAGTGAAGCAGCACATTGTGTTCAACACTACAAACTTAGCTTCACCCATCAAACCCAGATCTTTGCTGTAACACATGGTGTGCCTCCTGATCTGGTCTGTCAATTTTCAACAGTACTAGAAAAATCAATAATCTGATAGAAAGCCACTGTACAGTTTGCTTCTAAAAACAATTTAAAATACAACCTTTCAGTTTTTCATGTGTGCAAGCTGAGGCTTTGTTTTTTCTGTGAGTTAAGTCTGCGCTGGAGGAAAGAGAGCTTTAGTTCTACCAAACTTTTTACACGTCTATGCAGTTCCTGCTTTTAAGAACTGTATGTGGAAACATCTGTCAGTATGTAAAAGTAGTAGTTGCTTTGTTGAATCCATCGTACAATGGATTAATATTTGTGCATTAATTTTGAAAGTCAAGACAAGCAGTCTGAACAGAGATCACCTTAGCAGTGCAGAAAACAGGTTTGTATTTTTATGGTAATATTTAAATACTTCAATTGCTAAGTACGTTGCTGTTGTACAAAACAAAACTGCAAGATCAAAATATGCAGCCAAGTTTACTTACAGGTAGAAAGAATCATGTCTGGTTATCTGTTTATATTCAAATGAAAATGGAAACCTCTCTTCATGAGCTGTGCCAGTGAAACAGCCCAAGCTGAGCTCTTTGCTCTGATATGAAACATGGTAAACCACAAGTATTGCTTGACCACGCCTACTTACCTTTTATTAAAAAAAAAAAAAAGCCCCAGAAGGGGGCCCTAGAAGGAGAAAAAAGTGTCTGCTTTCTAGTAGCAAACATTTTACTGCAAAAAAAAAAGTTATTAAACTGTTATCATAGGTTCAAGTATTTCTTTTAAAAAAAGGATAAAAGCCACAATAGATGTAAATAACAGCATTTGGTTCTGTTCAGATGGATTTTTGACACCAACATTTGAAAAAAAATCAGTAACAATAAGAAGGGGAGGAAGGACTGAAGTTGCTTAAGGGTGAGTGAGCTCATCCAGAAGAAAGGATGGTACAACATTTCAATCTGCCTTTGAATACATCAGGAGTCAGCAAGACAGCTGCCTCCAAAGGCATTCTGATCCTTTCTAAAATTAGCCACCTAAGGCTACATTCAACTAAAAAAGTGCATTCATTGATACACTGGGTCCCTCAGAGTTCCTGACATCCTAAATATCAAATCCAAAAGCAGGTAGGCAGAAATTATACTCAGGTACTGTGAAAAGGCAGGTGAAAGTGTTGGATTCAGAGCACCCACCCCACTGAGAAAACTACTGCCAGAAGTCCACATAGTTAGGGTGTGTTTTATCATACAAAGTACTGATAAATATTTAATTACTTTAAAGAAACAGGCTTAAGGTTCATTGGAAACTATTTATCTTCTGATTTTCCTATGCTTCATTTGTGTTTTAAGAGAACATTACTTACTACTGTAAAATTCTTCATGATGTATTGTTTAAAGTGTTGGCAACACCATACTTTGCAGGATCTCTATGGTGACAGTGGGGTTCAAAGGAGTAGTTAGGGAAGGAAAGATGAGCTTGGCTTACATTAAATGTTCCACATAATTTTTTCTACTACATGTAGGAACCCCTAGATTTTCCCTCTTAACAATACATGCTGTTGATATCGATTGGGGAATGGCTTGGACTCAAAAATTTGACAGATTGGATTGCATAGTTGGAATAATCTTCTGAGACTTTGTCATTAAGAAAAAAGAGATAGCCATTTAAACCTTTTCTGACAGTCTGTAACTTTTCAATGGAATACTGTGAGAAAAAGAAAGCACTTCTTCCAAGAGAGAGGAGGCTTCCTCCTTCTGAACATAAAGGTTTAGGCAAAGCAGTGGAGGGATTTAAGCATCTCCAAAACTGATTACAGAAATACTCAAATGCAAAAGGATAGAATGCATTAAGCTAACTATAGTTACCTTTAATAATTCGATTGGAAATAAAGTCCACCGTACTCCTCTCTGACTACTTGCAAAAGAAATTACAAAGGTTTTGTGCAATATATTTCTTATACATGGCACAAGAGTACAAGTAGCAAAAGAAAAAGAAAGTGTAATAGAGCTACTCAGGAGGTAGCTACAGCAAAACTGGAGTGTAAATACTCCTCATATCCACTTGCACAAAGTCAGATTAACTGAAACAGGCTTCAGCAAGGCTGTGGAGACACTGGCTTCTAGCAGAGGGGACATGGCAGGTAACTTCTAAAGTAAGTTCAGGCATTTCTGCACTTAACATTTCACTATGGCCAAATTAATTTAAATATATATCCATTCTACCATTTATGTATTTAGTATAGAGTATGTATACACACAGAAATATACGCATACATGGATTATCATAACACTATAATCATGTGAACAATTAGTTTGACTTATGATGTACTGACAGTAAATTATTTGCTACAAATTAATTGGTCCCAAACAATAGTTAACATTCAGTTTATTTACACATGTGTAGTATAACATTTTTTTGTTATGAACAGAAGGGTTAAATCACTCTATGTACAGATGACAGAAGAGTTCTCCTTAAACACACTTGAAAATTTACTTTGTTTCATTTACAATCCCACATATAGAGTTGTGTATTCAAGTGAGGGTAGGTCAAATTTCAAGACAACCCCCCCTTATATAAATAAATGCATTGAATTTATATATTTACATTACATACAGCATATAAATTATTTTATAATTAATTCAAAACTTGGTACTATGGTACACTGATAGCCAGTTGTGCTGAGTCTTGGACTTAGTTTTCATTAGTAACATCAAGACTAACCATGGGAGGTCTCTGGTTCACCAAACAGCTTAGAATGACTTTGGAATATCACGGCTCAGTTCTGAAGCAAGGCTTTTAGAGTGTTACACTAAACTGAAGACTGTGCTGGCAACAACCTACTATGTGCAAATGAAAGAGACACGTTTTATCTTCTTGATGTGCTATAAAACACCCATCAACTGAGAAAAATAATGTTTCTGGAGAATCTCTGGAAATTTTCCAATGTCAGTAAACAGTAATTTATGGATACCTTCCATTTTTAAGCATGCAAATCACTACTAATACTACTGTCTGTGTAAAGAGAAACTCAGAAACGTGGACTGTATGTACATGAAACCAACCCACTAAATGCAAGTGAGGCTCCTGACCTTTGGTCACATTGTCTCCCTCCATAAAGAGTTCAACTTGCCAGCTAAGCAATGCTGACTTTTCAGAGAAAATATAGAGATTGTTAATATTGCTGAAGACACTGTGCCCATTTCCCAACATCATGTAAAACTCTCCTTTGTGCTTGAGTGGATTAGATGTTACAGGTTCCCCACATTGTTTAGCGACACCCAACAGCTTACAGGATCAAGCTCTTTAAAAGAAATTATGTAGCCCCATCTCTGGAAAGTGGCTTTTTTTCTGTGCTTATGCTGCTGTTGTCTTTCTTCAGAAAGCATCTTCCCCCTCTGCAATCTCAATGATCGCATGAAGCAACTCTTCAAAAGTCGGGCGTCCCTCTGGTTTCTAAAAATAAAAAGCATGCACAGCCGTGATCAGAAATCAATAAAGTTTTGTTGATTTTGATAAAATATTGGTCATGATATCATTCTGTGGCAATGAATTTACCATTTCATTAAATATGAAATGCAAAAATATTTCCTTGTCTGGATTTTGGATCTGTCACCTAATCTCAGTAAGCAACACTTTTTTCTTTATGCTTTGAAAAAGCATAAATAGCTCTTGCTGGACTACTCTTCATATAGTTTATTATTTTGCATAGTTCTACACCTTTTTATTTTTCTTCCCCATCCCTACTTTTCCCCAATGAACAGCTCTAATCTTTCTTTATGCAAGTTTTTTATGCTCCTAAGAACTTTGAGTGTCATTCTCTGCCTCATTTACATCAATTTTATTTTTAGACCTCCAAAATGAGACCGTGTCACAGACTTACACAAAAGTATCTTTCATTTACTTTATGTTCCATACAGTTCCTCAATGTGTTTTATCATTCTGTTTGATTTGTTTATTTAAATATTGAATCACCATCCCTGGCAGTATTTAAAAGACATGTAGATGTAGCACTTACAGACATGGTTTAATGGTGGACTTGGCAGTTCTGAGTTAATGGTTGGACTTGGTGCTCTTAAATGTCTTTTTCAAGCTAAATGGTTCTATGATTCTAGGATTGTGGCAATACACTGAGGTAATCTCTTTGCTGACTGCAGGAGCAGCTAGACAGACAACAGTGGCCAGTTGGATGATAAAAGAAGAAGAATAAAATACTAAAGCAAAAATATTATGGTCCTGAGCCAGCCAGAGCTAAGATTAGCGTGTGTGAAAAGAAAGACAAGGTCAAGCTGGAAAGCCGCTTGAGGCATGATTGTTCTTCATGACTGAAAGCAGTCACATGCGCATGTGCTGATAAAGAAACATCTGGCCTGGCTTGATAGCTTGGACCACAATATGTTTGCTTTAGTATTTTATTCTTCTTCTTTCATCATCCAGCTGGCCGGTGTTGTCTGGCTGGCTACTCCTGCAGTCAGCAAAGAGATTACCTCAGTGTATTGCCACAATCCTAGAAGCTGACCTCCCTGACACAGTTAATTTCACATCTCCTGAGGGCCTGGATAGCTTGCACTTTTCCTCCATTTAGTTACATTTAGATTTGTATCACCTGATGAATTTTAAAGCCTGAGTATTCATTTCAGTCTACAAACCATTAATAAATTTATTAAATGAGGACTGAGGTACCTACAGTTAGTCATATTTCATAAGAAAGATTGACAGAATCTTGCCATTACTTGTGCTCTGTTGGTGATTTGCAAAGATCCTTTCTGTCCCACATAATCACTGCTTAGATTTTAATGTTAATAACCCTTTCTGAAATGAACAAATTTTCAACCAATTTGTGGATGTTCATGTAAGTCCTATAAATACATTCAAAGAGCATTAACGATAATAATAATAAAAGCATTAGCAATAAATTATCATTGTTTTGCTGGTAATTTATTATTCCATTTCAAGTTGGTTACCAAGTACAAACAAAATGTAATGCTTTTTTGAATCACAGACATGTCTGTCATTCCACAACTCTCTAGGGCACTGTTGCTTTTAATGTATTTTTTGCTGTGTAAACCAACTGGTTTGTAAGTTTTAGATCTCCACCAGTTGGTATGGTAAGTAATTGCTCTCTATTCCAGCACCTTCTTCTCCAAGACAAGTGTCAGAGAGTATGTCATCTTGATTATTTGAAAAGAGCATTTTTTCCACAGCTGACCCTGTGGCAAGGACTAACTGGAAATAAATCACAGAATGGATAAGGTTGGAAGGGACCACAGTAGGGTCTTATGATCCAACCTCCCTGCTCAAGTAGGGCCATCCTAGAGCACATTGCGCAGGATTGTGTCCAGATGGCTCTTGAATATCTCCAGTGAGGGAGACTCCGCAACCTCTCTGGGGAATCTGTTCCAGTGCATGGTCACCCACACAGTAAAGTTGTTCTTCCTCATATTCAGGTGGACGTTCCTGTGTACCAGTTTCTGTTCACTGCCTCTTGCCCTTTTGCTTGGCACCACTGACCAGACTCTGGCTCCATCCTCTTGGTATCCTCCTTTCAGATACTTATAGACATTGATGAGGTCCCCTCTGATGTCTCTTCTCAAGACTGAACAGTCCCAGCTCCCTCAGCCTTTCCTTTTA
This sequence comes from Lepidothrix coronata, assembly GCF_001604755.1. NCBI lineage: Eukaryota > Metazoa > Chordata > Aves > Passeriformes > Pipridae > Lepidothrix > Lepidothrix coronata. The sequence goes on along the minus strand of NW_016690180.1, from coordinate 7,804,302 downwards.
AAAGAGATGCACCAGTCTCTTAATCATCTTTGTCACACTCCACTGGACCTGCTCCAGGAGCTCCATGTCTCTCTTGCCCTGAGGAGCCCAGAACTGGACACAGCACTCCAGATGTGGCCTCACCAGGGCTGAGTAGAGGGGTAGGATCACCTCCCTTAACCTGCTGGCAATACCCTTCTGAATGTACCCCACTATCCCACTGGCCTTCTTGGCTGCAAGGGCCACTGCTGGCTCATGGACAGCTTGTTGTCCACCAGGACACCTAGGTCCTTCTCTGCAGAGCTGCTTTCCAGCAATTCAGCCCCCAAGCTGTACTCATGCATGGAGTTATTTTTCCTCAGGTGCACAACCCTGCACTTGCCTTTGTTGAATTATGTAGCTCTCTACACTCTTGGTTTCCTTGATTACTCTCTCAAAAATAGAGACAGCCCATTAAATGCACCCATCTTCTTAGAGATTTTCTGTTTCAATACTACAAAAGTTGTTCCATTCTAATTTAGTTTCTAAAGTATTAAATTTGAGTTAGCTGCCCCTTTGACTTCTGTGAAAATTGTACATTCAGTGTCTTTCTGGGTTAGGAAAATTAATAGTAGAGTATATTTTTATCTTTCCTTATAAACGTTGGAATTTGTATTTACATTCAACTGCAAGTTAATCTTTACTTCCTACAGAATTCATAATCAGGTAATGAAGTATTCCTTTAAAAATATTTTCAGTCATTCTAACTTGGTTCTGTAATGACTAATAAACTGAGGCAATACAAAATCAGATTCTCCACCTCTGGGCCTTTCTGACCTTACTTTTTTTGGTACCACTATTTGAATGCAGATATAATTGCAATCAGCATAGATTTAGCAATTATTTAATTTTGTTACTAAATGCCTTTGCATACTTAATCTGACAGTTCATTTATTTCATAAAAATGTCTTCAGTGTTTTTTCTTATCACAGTTCTAGTTCATCTGCAAACCAGGAGGAGATCTTTGTCTTATGAATAAACACATGAATAGCTCAGAGAGCTGGATACACTCAGAATGCTGCTTTAGAGAAGATTAACTACTGTTGCTAGATTGACCTTTATTTCAATTCAAAGACAAAAAAATTAAAAAGTATATACCTCCTGCCAGCACATCATCATCATTTCATACACCGGCTTACTGGCTAGTTTGGGCCGATACAAACGATGTCCTTGGCTAACCATTGTTACCACTTCATAGTTGGAGCTTTTTTCAAAGGGCATTTTTCCTTCTGTAAATACTTCCCACATTAAAACACCTGGAAAAAAATTAAAGAGAATAAGAAAAGTCTTAAACATATGTGTTTATTTTGAGCCCTGGACTTAGGATTTCTGATAGATAAAAAGTTTGAGATCCATATTCTAGAAACTGTTCACATTTGTCATCACTGAAAATGCCTTATTCTAGTAGTATGGTTTTTAATAAATAACAGTACTAGAGGTGTCTGTGGAACTTTATCTGATCGTAAAACCATAGCAAATGGGTTCTCTCAGCTTCTTCTCAGTTGTCTGATTCCTTCCCAATAACTGGAGCTTAACGGCTATAGATAAAATATAAAACTAGTGCTTTCTCTCCATGATGAAACATTTCTTACCAAACGACCAGACATCTGACTTGCTGCTGAATCGGCTGTAATTAAAAACTTCTGGGGGGCACCATTTCACAGGAAATTTAGCCCCTGAAGAGCTTGTGTATTGGTCATCAAGGACATACCTAAAAAACAAAAAAAAAAAAGGCAGACATATCCTTCAGTCAGCCTCCAAATCTGCAAAAAACCCTGAGATGAGCTCAACTGCTTAGAGCATGGTGCTAATAATACCAAGGTGAGGGGTTCAATCCCCCTACAGGCCATTCACTTCAGAGCTGGAGTCGATGATCCCTGTCTGAATCCCTTCCAATTCAGAATATTCTGTGGCTCTGTGAAATTATAATTTAGTTTTGGATTGGAATATTAGAAGCTCACATTGCCACCTAATGGCCATGACTGTTAGCATCACACGATAAAAATAGCTTCCCTGGGGCAGTACTAAGGCTTGAGTCAAGACAGTTCATTTTTCATATTACCTCAGAATCCTTTCTTGTGATTTATGAGCTACACAGGTCTAAGTTGCCTGCAATTTAAACATCTGTATTACGAGACAAAATGAGGCAAAAGCAGAAATTTCTTGTTCTTTTTTTCATCAGCCAGTGTGAGTTCAGATGTCAGGGGACTTGCAAGCTCAGCAGCACAGAGAGGTGGCAAAAGCCAAGAGCATGGTCAAACCATGGTGCTTTAACACCTTTCTTGGAAGAGCTGCTCCCCACCACTGCCTCACCCACACATCACCCTCGCTGGTGCCAACAAGGGCAGAAAATTAGCCTCCCCTCCAGATCTCAGCACCTCCCAGCCCTTCAGCTAGCACAATGCAACTCTGAACCATCTACCCCAAGAGGATCTGAAACTCACTGAATAGCCTCTTACTAACATTTATTTACCAAAATGGAGATTAACCATTATTTCTGCTGTCTGATAAAAGCTCTAATATGCCTTTTTTAAAATGAGTAGGGAAATCAGCACATGATCACCTAAAAAACAAGCTTTAAAGACACCGGGAAAAAGAAAAAAAACCACCAAAGGCTGTTCCCTAGAGAGGTCAAAAAAATAATTTTTGCAAGTAATTTTGCTCAGCCTATGTTGCCATTGGGCTAAATGCAAGGGTTAGGTGAATTTTTCCAAATTCCCATAAATATGTTGGCACACAGAGACATACCTTGTCATTCCAAAATCTGACACTTTGACCACTCCTGAGTCACTCACTAAGCAGTTTCTGGCAGCCTGCAAAGGGAATGGTTAGAGTTGGATGAAAACTTACAGTCTTTTGCAGACAAATTACAACAATATTTGTCCTCACTGCAAGTTCACACATTTACCGAGTTCAGTGGTGTATTTTCATTATAAAAACTACAAGTGCATCTCCACTTAATAGTACTATTTTGACAACTAGACCATTTTGTAAAAAATCACCAGAAAAAAAATGATTACCTCAAGGGATTCATGAGTGGTGAAAATGGCATCAATACAGAACAGAGGCTATAACATTAGCACAAATAGCTACTAAGTCTTTATAAAAATTTCAGACAGATTTTATTCTATTTTCTTGGGAGAGAAAAATGTCTCATCATTTTCTGCACAGAGCAGTTTTAGAGACTTGCTTAGACCCTAGAGAGCCAACTTCAGCCACTTAGACTTTCTGCAAGAACAAAAGTAGTTGTTTACAAACAGGTTGTTTCAAAAAGGAATAGTAAAGTTCAAAAATAAAAATTTCAAAGAGGAGTATATTGCTTAATGGGATGTTACCAGGTCTCTGTGGATAAAGCTGTTTCTCTCCAAGTACTCCATTCCCTCACATACATCTTGGCACATAGTGAGCAGGATGTCTTTACTCAAAACTCCCCGTTTTTGTCTCAGGTAATTGAGAAGGCAGCCATGCTCCATGAACTCAGTCACGATGTAAATGGGTCTCTGTTGTGTGCACACACCATACAGCTGAACTAATTTAGGATGTGTTAACTTCCTGAAAAGATTGAGATCATGTCATTATTACTTCCTCCACACAGTGCTAGCTCTCCACCCCACAAAACTGCAAAAATACCACCTACCCCAAGTGTTTTATTTATAATCAGTATCTGGCATCAGAGACCTAGAACTGGAAATAAAAGTGCCAAGCACACAACTCACATCATTACTTTAGCTTCTTCAATGAAATCCTCTTCGTACATTGCCCCTTCCCGTATTGCCTTGATGGCCACTTTATACTGTGCCCTCCATTTCCCAAGGCGCACTACTCCGAACAGACCACTCCCCAGTTCTCTCATGAAAGTCAGTTCCGAGGGATTAATTTCCCATTTTTCTATTAAAAAAACCAAGGAACAGCTAAGGAACTGGTAGGTGATAAGGAAGAGGAAAGGGAAACTGGATTAACAGCAAATTAAGGATTTTAGGGAGAACACATTAGAATTAACTTGAAAAACAAACACTCCTAAACCTCACAAAACAAACAAACTTTTAGGTAGACATGACATTTAAGCAACTTCTGACCAACACAGAAGTCAAAATTCAAACTTTCCCGAGGCCAGCAATTACATTCTGATATTTTCAGTCAATTTCAACAAACTGCCACCATAGAAAATTGTGCCAAAGTGTAGAAGTTGCTCACATCTGATGTGGCACATTTAAAAAAAGCTTATTGCAAATTTACATTTTAAAAAATTAACCCCTCCACAAAGATCAAAGGTCCAAGACGGAGTCAGAAGCCTGGAGGCTAATGAAGGAAGTAAAGGCACAGCTCTTTAATCAGACAGAGCTCAAGGTATCCACAAAAGCATGGAGGAAAATACCGAATTCCCCTGGAGCACCAGTGACACGCTCTGCCTCTCCTCACTGCTCCCCTTGGCACCACACACCTACAACCAGCTGTGGTGCCTTTGCATACTGATACTCCATGCAAGGGCTCAAAGCTACACCTGGACCAGTGTAAGTTAGTATAGCCAGTCACAGTACAGAATTGGACCTTTTCAAAATGTTTAGAAGATATTTTAGCATCTTAACATAAAATCATAGAAAATCTTAACATAAAATCATTAGAAAAAATATGTGTAGATGAATACAGCACGCAATCACCATAGCTGAATCCTGCCGTTGTTGGTGCTGTCGTCTTCTTTGGGGTCACTGGGTAACGCAGCCTGGTAACAAGACCTGAGGTTCAATGATAAGACACAGTTTACTTCTGAAATAGTGCCAGGCAGCAACTCAGCCACTTGTTCACTGCAGACTCCAACCCTGATTAACAGTCAGTTTATTGTTATATACAGCTTTGACCGTATTTTCTGTTATTGCACTGTCTTGATTCTAAGTGGCTGTGAGAATTACACGAGCCCTCACTACATCTAACTTGTTGCATCTTCTATACTGGTGAGAGATGGATATGGATATATGCATACATATTTGTGGTTTACAGTTATGCTGGCACCAAAAAAGGCTGAGAACACCTTTCATAAAGCAAATCAGAAAGATTATCTAAAATGCACAATGTTACTTGATCATTTCTCTTTCAGACATATAAATCCCACATGTTTCACATAGGGATTTTATATGTCACATGTTGACTTAGTTGAATATATTCTCATAAATATATTTTCAAAACTTGATATGACAAAAGGAATGAAGCAATTAAAATATGTAGAAAAATCATTTATAATAAATGAAAAGTGGGCTTGTGTTTTTGTGGTGTATTTTTCAGAAAGGCATTTTCCAGAATATCATCAGGAAATGCTGGGTCATCAGAGTTTGATGTAAAGATCTGGAAACCATAGATCATAAGGAAAATTTATGCACAGACTGGACTTGAAAAAAAAATACTGTATCAGTATATGTGCCTTGAACTCAATTCCTAAACTCTTTTATTATACAGTGGGCAAACACCAGCACCAGCCATCAGCTATAGATCTGAAGTGAAATAGGGATTTCTTGAACAACACGTTACTGTTCCCCCCATCTATTTGCTATATAGGAAGGTTAGATCATTCTAAGTGGCAGCAGCCAGCAGGTAAAAATCTAGTGCCTGGAGAGTATTTTGGGGAAGTACCATCCCTGTCCATCTGCTGTGGGTTACAGGGAGCTGAAAAAGGCACTATATGGGACTAAGTGAATAATTCCTGACTTGATACAGTATTTCTTCTGTTACTCTGGGGACAGTAACATATCTATACATTTTATATATATATATATATATATACACACACACACCCCTTTACATAAAACCTTTCAAATGATTGTCTGCATTGAAATAATGTGAAAATGCAGTGTTCCATGACATCCCTTGAAAAGAAGGATCTATAAAAACCTAAAAATTTTCATTAAAACCCTAAAATGCCTCACTCTCCTTTTCAAATCAACCCTAAGTGACAGAAAAATCCAGTCCATCTACCTGCTGCATTATGTTGATGATACTCAATTATGTCTGGAATGGAGTTAAAGAGATGTTTTTCTGCCAGGTAGTACTGCTTTGGTGATGTTACCGTTTCTTTTATATGATAGTGTCTTACTCCTGATGAACCTTCCCTGGAAAAATAATAACAATAATATAAATTAATAATAATACATTGCCATTTGTTGTGACCTTTTTAAGAGGAGCGCATTGACTAGGAAAACGAAACTGAAAGGGCACACAGAGATGCCCAGTGTCACACACTTTGAGAACAGCTTGAATGTCAAACATCCCAAGCACTGGTGACTCGCCTTCATCTCAGTGCTCAAACCAAGTTGAAGATTAACCCAGAATAGGTTAATCTTCAGCCCGGCAAGCTCCCCAGTCCAGCTCACACACCTGACACAAACACAGGCTGGAAGGAGGGAAAAGACCAAATGGAGTGAGAGAGAAAAACTTCCTTCTCTGGGTAGGGGTTTAGGTCTCCTCTGGTTTAAACCAAATGTGGCCTAACCATGGAGTTGAGAATTTCATTTTAATCACCCATCTTTTCTATCACATCAGCCCTTGTTTCTTTATTGAGTTCTTTCCTGGGCTTTCCCCCATCCAATGGATTTAGATACAGATACAAATAGATTCGGGCAAGACAAGGTATGCAGAGCAGAACAGAAACTCACCCTCCAAATTTTGTATAAAGGGAAACTGTATACAGGCCAGGCTGACTGGAGTCTCTCACCACAAAACCACCTTCTTTATCCTGAAACACATGCACATTGACGGTTTTGTAAAACTGCTTTTAAGCTACATGACTCTTTTACTTGTTCTAGGATATGCACTTGCCAAAGTAAGCCTCCGCTTTAACAAAAGAAGCTACTTGAAGCAAAACACACAGCTGATACTGCAAGGCTGCTGTGCTCACCTCATTTCTGAGGAGCTGTTCTGCCTTGCTTCTGTTCAGGTTTCGGCTGTACCACCTGCAACACAACATCAGTAAATAAAACTTCTCCAAGGTGCATGATTTACGTAAAAAGCTTCTAGCAAACTATTATGAAGCTACAGATTCAGTAATTTTATGATTAATGAAGATCAAGAATTCAACCTTTGACAATGTGTAAAAATCAGTGTCTATTACACTGTGCAGTTATCCCATAAGAATGCCCTGAAACAAATCCAGAGAGATCCCACAGAAGCCAAAAAAACTCAGGTAACTGATACGCATTTTCAGAAAAAACATTTTTTAAACATTCACAGGCTGATGGCAGTTGCTGCAAACAGCAATCTGAGGGCAGGCTGGTAGCCCTGAGGAAGCAGCTGCCTGCACACTGGTCAAGCTACCTGTGGAATTGGCTGCTAGACTGCTATGTCATTCAATAACTCCATGGTTGTGGGCTTCCAGGGAGAACCCACCTAGCAAAGAGGAGGCTGAAATTAAGTGTCACAGTTACACATCCCTGAGCTCTATGCTGAATGGGCAGGTTAAAGCAGCCACAGAAGCACCAACATGTCAGTCAGTCGCAGAGAATATTAAAAAAAGGAAAAACAGGCAGCTCGCAAATGGTGTGGTGCAACCGTTTTGAGCTATGCTGTCATGGTGTAACCAAGCAGGGAAGTGGCACAGCAGAGTTTAATCAGATTCTGCCTGTTCCGGAGATAGTGGTTTCTTGCAGTTGGTAGATGACCTGGAGTAATGCTCCCTGGATTGTGCAGTGACTCAGAATTACGGCCCCAAGTTGGTAAAAGCACAAAGTGGCTGGACCAGATAAGGCAGCTCAGTTCCTTCCTTCCCTTTCTGCTAGCCCTGAAGCCCAGCCTAGAGCAGAGCAGAGGTCTTATCAAGAGCCTCTAAGATGAGAAAGCAACAAAGAATTCCCTCTAGTGAAGCTGAGGGCAAAATCCCAGGCAAAATTTCACCTTCTGTCAAAACACAGGAGTAGGAGCCATATGTAGCTGAGAGTAGAGTTTTGGAGCTATTAATGTAGTTTTCTAAACTGGTTTTAATTATTATTTTCTTAGAGCTCCATTTTATCTACAAGTTATTAAATATGTTGTAAGTTCTCAGGCACAACAGTTTATGCTGTACTGATATTTGAATATCAAGAATAACAGGCTCGGATACTTTGGTGCTAAATTTTATCCAGATGTTCTTAAGTAAGTGTTCCATGATTAAATATTAATGGGGAAAAGCATTTTTTTTTAAAAGCTAGACATCTATAGCTGTTAAGTACATACACTGAGACTTAAAATGCACCAAATTACGTATTTTCTTGAAAATTTGAGCTGCCTTCCAAAATCTGTTATGTTTACTTTGAATGATTTCCACTGTTTTCTGCTCTGCTATCTTACTGCCACAGACTTTGGATAGAGATGTCACTTTAATATTAAAACAACATTCAGCACACTTATGATGGGTGAATTTCCTTTAAAGTTTTCCTTTGTCTACCAGAGAATTAGGAGGGCTTTCTTTGCTTTAACAGTGATAGCCTAAGTACTACATGCCTGATGGCCATCTCATTGACTTGATCTCACATTAAAAATCACAACATAATCAATGAGGAGAATCTCAAAAAAATATATGCCTATTTCAATTGTTTAACCTCTAAGTTCTATCATATGTAAACAATTGCTTCCAAAATGTTAAAAATACATTGTCATTCTTGAAGCATGGGTTTGATTTTATGACATTCCAAATTTTAATGCAAATATTCACTTACTCATATTGATCAAGGTTGTTGGACTTCTTTTCTGTTACATAGTTGCTTGGAATATATCCTTGTTTTCTAAAAAGATATATGATACATAATCTGAGTGAAAAAATGTAAAATTGCATGCCTAGAAGACAGTGTTTCATTCTGCTAATTACCAGAGGTCTCTCAATACAATTTATATACTACTGACCCACCCACTCTACTACTGATTATGCAGGAACTAATTTTCCACAGCAGCATTTCCACATTCACTTTCAGCACCCCGGGAGAAGTGACATGAGAAGCAGAAGTGTCCAACAAAACCAGCAGAAAGGGTGAAGGAGAGTAACCCTCTGCTGCTCTGTCACTTTTGCACTCAGAAGTCCCAGTCAGTCACGGGAAATACGTTTTGGAGCCTGCCACAGGCTGATAACTCATAATTACCTGTACCATAAGGCAACAGGAACCTGATACATACTGAAGCATGAAAACTTTCATCTTTAAAACCAGAGGGAAAAATTTTAATTCAGGGAATGTAAAGTTGTAGTCATTACAATTGTAACTCTCAACTCATTCAAAGATTGTCTCTAAAGATACAGCTATTAAATAAAACTATGATGATTATTCAAGTCTGGAAGTTGAAGCCTGCTGAGCAGAGTGTTAACCGTATTGCTCTTTAATGAGATGGTCCTCAGGGAAGCGGGAGTACTGTACTAGTCTAGCAAGGTTTTACAGGATGGCTGGTGCCTTAATTGGGAAACCATAAAGTCAGATAGAAAACATAACTGGAAAAGCATCCAGTTCTGCAACCGTCTTTGCACACAGGCCCCAAAACCTATTGAGTACTTCACTTTTTAAAATTGGTTTCTGTGTGGGAATATATGGATGAGATTTCAGGGCTGGGGTCCAAAGTGCAGTTATTTGATGACATATAGTCAATATGAACTACTACAACACGGAAATAGCCTTATGAACTTTATAAAAAAAAATAAGGAACTCGTGTTTACCCATATTTGTCTCTCGCCCTCCACCAATGAATGTCGTTCTTCTCAATCACTGTATATTCTTCACCTTTCTCTAATCTTAAATCATGATGTTCTGTAGGTTCAAAGTCATACATTGCTACCACTATCTCCTCCTCTTCATTGCCATTTTCTTCAACTGGAGGAACAGGTGGTGGAGGCCTTCGCTGAAAACAACACAACATTATTATCATCCCAATCTGCTCCATTTTTCCACCCCACCCACCTTTACCATCACACCAGTGCATCCTGGAGGCAAAAGCTGGGATATTCCTGAGTTGTCCCAGGGGGGAGCTGGGACAAGGTGGCCCAAGGAGGCAGCTGGATGCATGGCAGTAAATCACATAGGTGTGTGGTACCCATGGGGCTGGTTCGTGCTGCAGCTCCGCAGATGCCAGTAAAGGGCAAAGCTGGCTGGCATTTGCTTTTTGGCCACATTTTCCACCAGAAGTACAGACACAGCTAATAGATACAGCTAAATTTCAATGGGATTTTTTTCACCCTGTGCCAGAGCATGATGCCCACTGATGTGTACAGAAAGAGACCTTTGCTCCAGGATATGGAAAGAATCTCAAGAAATTTAAGCACTGTTTCAAAAAGCAGCAATTATCTATTCAATATTTTAAAGACTCTACCTACCACATTTTTTTCTGGCATTGGAGAGGACAATCTCATTACATCTAGAAACAAAGCACAGAAGAGGATTTATGTCTATCCATTTAGCTATAAATTTAAAAATTAAGTAAAAGGTTTAAATTTCAGATAAGGTTTTAATACCTCAACAAGCCTCCAGGATGGCTTAGAAAAGCAAAGACAACTCCAATTAAGCAAGAGGAAAAATGATTAAATATTCTTGTAAAAACATCCTAAATGAGCCAGCAGGTTGCATTCACCACAGATTCAGCAAAGTCTGTGCCACACCACAGCATGCCACAGAGAGCCCTGAACTGCTCTTCTATGCCCCTGACCCCTGCTTTGCTAAACAAGGCATAACAATTGTATGTATTTTTTTATTACATCTCTCTGATCCAGAAGTATTTGTCTCCTGCACTGCTTTTTTTCAGCAAATACAAGGTTGAGCTGTATGTCATGCTTTACATTTTGCTGAATAAGAACAGCCATGAGCCACTGTTTATTTAGTCTTTTACTGCAACTAAATCCACAGGTCCCCACCCACTACCATTTAAGGCACTGACATAAGAAATCATTGAGGGCCACTGATTTAAATGGGAGATAAGCAATGGCTCCATTTCTTTTCCTACTATGGAATTTTCCTTAAACCAAGGACAAAATAATAACTATATCCTTTGTAGGACAATATTGCAGTGCTACAGCAGTGCGTGCAGGAGCATCCACTGTTGAATAAGCAGAATCTGCAATTTGGATGCTGGAAGATGCACATGCCTACAGAAGTCACAGCTCATCCCAGTTAACACTGGGACATTTAAAAACCTCTGAGAAAATTCAGTCCTGTGTCTGTAAAAACATTAAACCTTCTTGTACTGTTTTTAGCCTGGTGTAGTAACGCTGAATGTAATACAGGTATTATTCTTTCACATGGGTTAATAGAGGTTTTAATAAATAACTGAAGAGCTGACAAGATTTCTGGCTGAATCTTTTCTACCATCAGGTTTTATCCTCAGTCTGAGACAAACACTTGGTCAAATAAGTTTGAAATGGGAGAAACAAATCAAGTGAAATGCAACCTCAATGATTCCTTTCAACTTTCTGTAAACATTTTTTTTTTTTTGGCAAGGACATTTTGCTGGTCTTTCTATTTTTTACAAAATATTTGGAAAGGAAACAAACATTTTGACTTAATTTATGCACAGTATCAATGATTGAATCTGCTCTATAAATTTGACTAATATCCAGGTCATTCAGGGGTGATGACAGTATCATATAAAAAAGCAGAAAAATATGCCAGAGCAACTTCATGTGAAGACACATGTACTTACTGTTTTCAAAAAGATTGTATTTTTCACAGCCAGGAGCTAATTTTTCTGTCTGTCTGCAGCACTGATAAATTCCCTCTGTCCAGAATTTAGGATGATATTTTACCATTATATTGCTGTTGTTCTTTATTTCTACAAGAAGAAAAATAACATACAATGAAAGACACCAAAAAAAAAAGTTTACAAGAGGGTAGTTTTTAATATGTATTACAATATCTTTGCCCTTACTTTAGCATTGCTTCTCTTAAGCGCTTTCTTGCAAGTTTATATGGAGGTGATACAACAATCGAAGAGGATATTTTTAGGGTAATAACATAACTTTACTCCAGAATGGAGTGCTGTACTCCCCACCTACAACAGCCATCCCAGCAGGGTTTTGGTGTACCCATGGTGCCCATCTGCACCGTACGAATCATTCAGGCAGCAGTGAAGGCTCTGGGAGCTCTGCCTGGTCCTTTATTACTGCTGCAAGAGTCTCAAATTCCTCTACAAACAGTGTTCTGGAGGGAAAGATAGCTGACATTTATCTCTAGTCCATGGCACAATTCCTAAGTTTGGTTTGAAAGGCTCCTTACCCCCATGCTATGGTTTGCTGAGTTTCAGAAGTCACTCCTTGACCTGTGATCCCCAGCCCAGAAATCATTTCTTATTATTTTACAGACCATCTGTAATTAATGTGACCATCTGATGGTGAGAGAGAGCATTAAGAGGCTCATGAAAATAAAGCTTTACTCACTGTGATAGAACTTATCAGATCACATAATTTTACATGGCCCACAATCTTGTCTAGCTGCATCCAAACAAAACTTTTGAGTGATGCCATTAACTAGCTTGGACAAACTTTTTGATGATTTACTCATTGTGCAAAACCAGAGAGTCAAATTCTGATTGCAGCTGGACTTCACAAAATCAAATCAGTCTGGATGTTTGATACTCCCAGTGCCTGTTATCACACTCTGTGTATGCAAGCGATGAGCTGGCCTAGTAAGAAATTATAATTGGTGGATATAAGCAACAAAAGCTCTAACATTTTATTTTTATAATTTGCTGGGGGTTGATGTTGGCCAGCAGCTAAGAATCCATGCAGTCACTTGCCCACTCCCCCAGCCCAGCAGGGTGGGGAAAGAATAAAAAGAGCAAGAGATAAAAACTTGTGGCTTGAGATAAAGACAGTTTAATAACTGGAAGAAAGAGAAAACCCAAAAGGCAATCACTCACCATCTCCCACAAGCAGACCAATGCCCAGTCAGTCTCTGAGCAATGGCCAATATGGAAGCAAAAACACCCAATCCCTGTCTTCCTCTACCCCAGCTTTTGTTCCTGAGGACAATTTTATATGGCCTGGAATACCCCTTCCGTCAGCCCAGTTCTGCTGTCCTGGCTGTGTCACCTCCCAGCCTCTTGCCCACCCCCAGCCTACTCACTGTGGGGACAGGGAAGGAAAAAGGCTGTGCAAGCACTGCTCAGCAGCAACTACAACATGGTATGTTTTCAACACTGTTTTGGCCACAAATCCAAAACACAGCACCAAGTTAACTCCAACACATCCAGACAGCTAAAGCAAAGGCATCTGCCTATATCAGATGTTAAGTATAAGCAATTCCCATTACCTTCTTTCAGGTTCTTCACCCACTGATCCCGGCTTTGTGCGCTCGGTGCAAAAATATAAAGCGTATTAGCGTCATATACAACCTGAAGGGAGGAAAGAAATAATCAAAATACATTTACCTTGTAGTATTAACTTATTTTTGCCTCAGGAAACAGAGGAAACAGAATAAGACTAATGACTGTTGTATTTAGCAAGATTAGTGTACTGAGGCACAAAATGCAGAAGCTGGGAAAGGTTATTAAGGTTTATTATTCATATATGATGCTTCCAGGAGAATAAGGAAGGATTTTGTAATGGTATCTATCTTGACAGCATTCCATAAAATGCTTCACGCTTTGCTTTGTTCATTCTTCACCATGTGTTTTCTAAAAACAGCTCAATTCAATCATTATAGCTATTTAATAATCAGACATCCTTTGTTCCAGCCATTTCACAACTCCCTGCAATTCTGTACTGCCTGGGGTGACTCTTCCTTTTTTTTATTTCACTGCTTGTATTGCTCTGGAAGAAAGGGATCAGAGTCCCCTCTCCAGCAGTGCAATTCATCCTCACTCCAACTATTCCCTCTTCAGTAAAGAGGCAAAGCATCCAACCCACCTTAGTTTTCTTCTTCCCCTCTAAGCAATTTGTTTTCTGTGTTTATTTCCATTCAATTCACAATGAAAATAAAAGCAACAAGTTTTATCTTGATTTTCTTATTTCTATATAATTTAATGGTAATTAAAGTTAATTTAATGTGGAAGACTGAAGACAGAAAATGGGCTGCCAGCTAAATTGTTTTGGAGGATGACCAGGACTTTCCAGTCAAAACTCAAGCAGAAAGGATGGGGAAAAGAAAAAGACCAAGTGTATGAGGCACAGCTCCCAAGGGAGGGGACTGCAGGGGGAGCAGAGCTTGCTGGGGATGGGTTTTAACCACTGATCCTGAACTACCTCCCACCAGTCCCAAAGAGCCAGAAAATAGGCTCAGTATTTAGGAGAGACAGCAATTTTAAGGGAAGTTACATCCAAATGACTTGGCACTGTTGAAAAGAGCACTGTAATTTATATATTTTATATAAAAGAAACATACCTGAAATGGATATTTATTTTGACAGGGAATAATACCATCACTTTTTACAACTTCTACACATTTAATCCTTGAAATATCCACAGATCCTTTTCTGTACTTTTTCTAGAAGAGAAAACCAAAAAATATTAGTAAAAAATAACCAATTTATTTAATTTCCTTTTCAGCAGAGACTTCTTGCTTTCTTTTCCATTTAAAAATTGATATTGTTTTAGCTGCAGAAGTCATTTGAAAAATATCTCTATAGAGGATATAAATATCTACACTTGTGAAAGTGCAGAGTACAGTAAAATTGCTTAGTGAAAAATACCACTTCTTCATATAGAAAGTTTCCAATCAGTTGTAATCATGGGCTTAATCTACTCTTCTTTACAAAAAATAACTTGAGTACAGAAGAAGGAAGAGCTTCCCTTTGGCTGATTTTAAATTATGATTAAAACTGGTGAAGGAAATAGGTGCCAATGCATCATCTCATCTGGTCACTCACTCTGTTGCTGAAGTGCTACCACCATTTGGTGGCTACTGCTATGTTTCACCAAGTTTCCAGAGAAACTGGGATGCTAAACAGGCAATACAAGTCCCTGATGAGGCAGGAAGCAGAAGAGAGACATGTCTGGGCCAAGCTGGGGTCTGTATTGAAGGAACTTCTTCAACCAAGGCTAGCAGAAGCCCAGAGAAGCAAGGTTGAACGCAAAGACATCTGAGAAGATTTAGGTCACCTAAACTGATAATTATGAACATTTTAAAGAAGGCAAGGGTGTTCGGCAGGTGCTGCCCAAAGCATAGAAATACACTGTAATTCAATACTCTGGAGAGGCGGCCCCTTGGAAGAACAGCTCATAATGGGAGGGGAAGTGTACTGGGCTTTAGCCTACACTGAAGTCTCTAAGGAGACTGTATAGTGCCACCTCTCACTTCTGGGAGAGCCAAATCTCTAATAGGAGAGGAAGTTTCTTCTGGAATCTGAACAAAACAAAATCACTAGCAGCTCATGACTGGTCCTGAATTAACACGTATCAAAAGTTTTGATTTGCAAAGCACATCCAAAACACATCCAGTCCAGAGTATGGCTTATGAAAGATTGACACTGTTGACACAATGTGGACATAATCAGTAATTACTGAATTATTTGAGACATGCCAATCTGTACTCAGCTGCCCTCTTCTCTCCCAAGGTTGGAAATTTCAGCCCAATAGCAGAAGTCTGGTACAATCATAAGCAACTGAAAACACAGTCTTGTAAACAGAGACAAAGAGCAACTACAAATGTAGCTGTCATAATTCCATCATCCTAGAAACATGACAGTTACTACCCATGGAAGCTTGATCAGCATTTAAAATGCATATAGCACTCTGTCTCTTATGTAGGTTGCTGCAGAGAAAGCATGCATGAACAATTCATGCCTGTCATGGTCAGCATCAGGAAGAATGACAGGAGCTAAGTTCAGATAAAGCTGTAGCTGTTACTTAACGCCAAGAAAACCAACACACACAGAGGGATTTGGTTTTCTTTTTATGGTGAGGGTTTAATTAACCATAAAAAAAAGTCAAATCATAAACATTACCACGAGCTGTACTACATAGATATATCATGTAATGCTGAAAAATAGTTTTCATCAAGTATGCAACACTGGATTTTTACATTTTAAGTCTTCTCTTTATTTTATGTGGGTCTCTTCCAACTCAGGATATTATGTGATTCTATGGTATCCCCTTACTTGAACACTGGTGCCCTAAAGTAAAACACACATCCCTGCAAAAGCCAAAAACTGAGTTGCTGAAGTCTACAACACTCGGTACAGCAGGCAGTGCTGCTTCTCCCTCAGTGACAAGGGTCACTGTGTAGCAGGCTTGGCAGTTTCAGGGCTGCCAGATTAGCCAAGACTGAACAGGAGGCATTCAGTAAGTGCTCACTCAAACAGAGGATACAACTGCCAGGAGGATGAAGGACAAGAATCCAACTAGATAATCATCTAACATTTGGGGGGATAAAATAAAGGAAACTCAATGATTTAAAGCACATCATTCTTGTAATTGTATTTCCTAAATCATCCCTTTCTATATTTTTATGATTTAAGATGGCTCAGTTTGCTTCACCACAAGATGTTGAATTAAGCCACCTCAAAGTTGACTCACAACTCAATGCAGCAAATTAAGCCTAACATCAGAGAAGATTATTCTTTTTTTGCGTATTTTATAGATTTTCAAAAAAAGCTTACATATGTGAAATTAAATACAAATCTACTGCTCGAGACATGCTTCAGATTACATCAGAAGCAACAGTCATTAATGGCCACCAGCCTTCAAATTGCCAAGAGTGAAGCTCTGTTTTAGCTCAGCATTACTCACTAAAAACTATGAGGCACCGAAGCAGGAAAGGATGACTCAAGAAAAGTGCTAGAGAGACCACTGCAATTCCTCTCTCCTCCCTACTTAAATGATTTCCCTTTGTAATAGGACACCTACCATACCATCACTATGTCGCATTTATTCTACGAGCCAAATGCCTTGCTCTAGACCCAGGCAAGCAGCAGACATGAAATGCAGAATTAAGGGAGAGCTCAAGCCCTGAACCAGTTGGGAAGCAGAGGTGCAGGCATGAACCAGCCCTGAGTAATCCACCCAAACCACTCTTTCCAACAAGTGACCTCTGCTACAGAGGCAGAATTAGTACAATTAGTACAATGGCTAATCATTTGCCAATGCCAAATTCTAGGAGGCAGAAGGACATTTTTAAAGTGTTGTTCTTTGGAAGGTGGAAGATTGCTAACATAGTAGAAAAAGGTTAGATGCATTGTAGAAACAGTAGTATTTCACCAGAACATTCGTGTATGCTGTCTCCACCTCTTTTCCGAAGATAGATATACACCTCTAGAGGGAGGCCTATAGAAGCAAATATGGTTAGAACAGTAATAAAGGTATAAAAATACTGTATCCCAATAAGGATAACAAATAGGTAAAATATGTGCTCCAAAGTCGCACTAAAGGTTGGGGTTTTGTTGTGGGGTTTTTTAGTGTACCTGCTTGCTGAAAATAACAAAAGGGAAGTGACTATATAGAAACTACTATACAAAGCTGGTCAAAATGCAAAATGCCATACATATTTGCCTATACTTCAAAAAATTGATTTACAGTTTTAGAAGCCCTGCTCCTTGCTCACAATAGGAATGGCCAGTCCAGGCATTAAGGCTTGGTTCCATGCAATCCGAACAGAATAAGCTATTTCTATTTTTTTAAAAACATATAAAACAGCAATATTAAGAAATCATAACACTAGACCTATGTTTTCAGATATGGAACAAACATATCATTACACAATTCCTTAAAAGAAATAATCTAAGAATACAGGAAGACAAGAAAAATCTAAGTGTTAAATAAGTGTACAGTCACACAGCTGATCCTCTGTACACTTAGGATTACTCCTCTGCTGATTACAGCAGCTTTACACCTTAAGAAGCCCATACCCTCACTATCAGATAAAAATATTTCTTCCTCTTTGCTGATGAAGATATTATGTTGCTTACCCTCACAAAAGTGTGTGTGTGGGGGGGGGGTGTTAAGCAATACACAAAGAACATTACATTTCAAAAAACCTCAATGAAAACATGCAGAAGTTAGCCCAGCTGTCAAGAGATATCAAGATTTGTCTCCCCCATGCTGTCTCTTTCTCTCTTTTGTTGCTGTTCATATTATTTCTTTCTCCCGTGCTTACCCCCATGTAGGAAATCCTGAGGTCACCAGCATGTGACCCATGGAACTTGTGCTCTCAGAGCTATAGCAGGTCACAGCTTTACTGACATCTCCTTTTATGGAGCTGCTCTACAACTTTACAAAACCTCGAAAAGCCTGGCTAAGTCAACACTGCCCGCAGACAGCTTCTGTGGCAGAATATTTGGCTCCAGAGCCAAATGTAAGGGTATTTTCATTTTTGGTTTTTGGTCGGGTTAGTTTTGTTGTTTTGGGGGAGAGAGGTTGGGCTTTGGGGGTTTTTTGTTTGGTTTGTCAGGTTTTTTAGTAGTATTGCCATTTAGCAATAAGAAGCACTGACTGTATACTGCTGCAGTTCACTCTTGAGGCAAGCAATTCCTCATTATGCGAATATAATGACTGTAGCTAGGTGTTAGATGGCCACGTTTTCCATTCCCATATTTTCCAGTGTGTCAGAGGTGTTAAAGAACGCTCTGTCTCCTTTCAATTAATTTTTAAATATTATTTTAAGAGAACCAAGTATCAAATATTTTTATTTACCTTTCCAAAATGGCCAGAATTGATACAAAAAGCGAGAGGTGACTACTATTCTGATCTCATTTGACCTGATCCAATATCTGACTCCTGAAAAGAATTTAAAGGGGGAAAAAAACAATCAAACAAAAAAAAACCACAAAAACACCTCAGCAGATGTCAGCCACCAGCACTGGAGAGACTGAAAAGCACAAAAATTAATTATCCATCATAGAACTGATGCAATTTCCTAACCATGACTATAATGCATTTTCTATAATTTACTCTTCTCCTGCAACTGAGAGGCAGTCAGTCAAATGTACACAACTGCAGTTATGATACATTGCTGCAACCACACAAGAGTAATGGACACAATAAATCAGCCAGGTCTCCATCCATATCAGGCCTTAAATAACCTACAACCTTCCAGCTGTCAAAGTAACCAGCACATCTCTTTAGATTCTTTCAAACAAATCTTCTCGTCTTGGTTTTCTCTGAAGTCCTCACAGAGCTCTGAGTCTGCCCAGCCTAGTTGTAGCATTTCTGGCCTGTTTTTTCCCCTCTCAGGGCCACTGCTCTTTCTGCTGGGTGACATCTTGTATTCAGCCACCTCCCTAACACAGCCTTCATGCTGTCTAACACTAGACTTGGACAACCCAAGCCAAAAAGGGAGGATACCCAAGTTCACAGGCATCAACAGGTGAGTGACCAGAACACAAGAGAGGACCCAAGAGGTCACCTAGTCAAGGCACCAGCTTCTTTATCTACTTTCTCAAGGTTCAGATGATGGACTCCACAACTACAGAGCCAAGAGGTTTTTATATGTCTTTGGAGATTCTTGTCCATCACCACTCTGTGCTTCCAACAACTGCTGCTCCACCAACCAACCCTTCAACCAACTCTTCACCACTGGCTTTTGGGAACCTTATCCTTTCCACTGTTCCTATTCTTGAATCTCATCCTCCTTGAAACTTACTGCCCTAAACCAGATGCAGCACTGCAGCTAATGCCTTACATCTGATTATAAGGATCATAGAATGGTTTAGGTTGGAAGGGACCTTGAAGATCATCTAGTTCCAACCCTCCTGCTATGGGCAAAGACACCTTACACTAGACCAGGTAGCTCAGGGTCCCATCCAACCTGGCGTTGAACATCTTCAGAGATGGAACATCTACAGCTTCCCTGGGCAACTTGTTCCAGTGTCTCATCACCCTCACAGTAAAGAATTTTTTCCTAATATCTAATCTAAACCTACTCTCTTTCAATTTGAACCCATTCCCTCTTGTCCTGTCACTTACATGCTCTTGTAAACAGTCTTGCCCTCATCTTTCCTGTAAGTTCCCTTCATGTACTGAAGGCTGCAATTAGGTCACCCCAAAGCCTTCTCTTTTCCAGGCTCAGCAATCCCAATTCTCTCAGCCTTTCCTCGCAGGACAAGAGTTCCATCCCTCTTGGATGTCCTCTGGACTCACTCCAATAGGTTCTGTCTTTCCTGTTTTGGGGACTCCAGAGGTGGATGCAGCACTCCAGGTGGGGTCTCACCAGAGTAAAGTAGCAGGGCAGAGTCACCTCCTTGATCTGCTTTTGATGTAGCCCAGAAAACAGCTGGCTTTCTGGGCTGCAAGTGCACATTGCCAGCTCGTGTCCAGCTTCTCATCCACCAGCACCCCCAAGTCCTTCTCGGCAGGGCTCTCAATCTGTTCACTCCCCAGCCTGTATTGGTACTGGGGGTTGCACTTGTTCTTGTAAAACCGCATGAGATTCCCATGTGCCCACTTCTCAAACTTGTCCAGGTCCCCCTGGATGGCATGATGTGTGTCAACAGCACCACTCAGCTTGGTGTCATGTGCAAATTTGCTGAAGGTGCACTCAACCCCTCTGTCTATGTCATTAATGAAGATATTAAATAACACTGGTCCCTTTTGCACTTGTCCACATTGAATCACATTCTATAAAACAAAAAAAGCAAACAACCAAACCCACCACACACCTAATCCCAACATACCACTTGGATTTCTAGACTTGTTTTTTAAAATGCTTCTTCAAGTTTTATGTCACCTGAGAACTCAGCAAGCTTCTATTCCAACAAAATCACTAGAGAAAATACTGCAATGCAGAACAGGACACCCCATTCAAGACAAGCTTTCAATCTGAAAACAAGACACCAATGCTTATTCAACACTGTACCAGCTTCCCATGTGCTCTGCAATCAGATTTACATTAGGTTTTTATAGGTAATTTCTAATGTGAAGTACATGTGAAAATGTGTCATACATCACTGTCAAAAAACCCTTATTGGAATGAAAACACAGGATATCTACTTCTTCTCTGCTACCCACAAGACTTGTTACCACATGGCAGAAAGAGCAGGAATGTCTGAGATTATTTTTTGTTTCTTCATTGGTTGATGTGCAATTTTTGTATCTTCCAGGTAATTTCAACAAGCCTGGTTTTTCTTGCACTTTTCTTTAAATTATCTTCATAGATTACGGTTTCTCAGCTTCTCCTTTGCACTCTTCTAAAACTACATCTTCTCTAGCCTTTTCTCATTTATCTTCCAGCACTTCCTTCTTAACCCCTTAAAGACTGATCCACTTTAGTCATAAGGTAAATATCCATGTCTTGTCTGTGTCTCAACAACTACAACCTATGTTTTTCAACTTCGTCTATGTCTGATTTTTCTGACCTTTCTTTTGTTGGATGTTATAGAGAACAGGGAGTCATTACTACAACATAACCAATTTCTTTACAACTTAAGTTTCTTTATGAATTGCTCTTTACAAGTGAGTATTCCCATGCATCTGGTAAGCTGCCCCCACATGAATAGCTTTAAGTTATTTCTCTGACTTGAACAGTTTTCACTTGCCCCTGCTTAAAATTTCCAGTAAGTACAGCTAAGGACTTCAATGTGATTCATGTGGAAGTGTATATCCACTTCTGTTTCCTAGGTGGGAAACAGCAGCCAACTCACAATCCTCTTCCAGGACTAGACAGAAAAAAATTATTGTGCAAACTTGCAAGCTCTATCTTTCTCTCCTTAAGAAAGCTCTATCATTACAACCTGTGACTTGGAACAAAAAAAGCTCAGTCAATGTACTCATTTCAGAAAAAATCTTACATTAAAAAACAAGAGTAAGTGATCAGAAGCATTTTAATGTGCTTTCATTTATATAAAATAATTAAATCACCGACGCAATGACTAATGAAATCACCTAAATCAGGGTAAGTAAGTTAAAAATAATAAAGGATAAGCACTATAGGAATAAACAACAGTAGAACGTATCAATATTCTGTTAAAAAAAAAAGTAAGTAGCACAGCTTTTTGGAACTCTCTAATGTTGTTATGCTCCATAGGAAGTATTTGTGCAAGAGCAGTGTGGCAATGAAATTACACAATTTTACCCTGAAACCTGCAGCTTTACAGTGGGCCCCAGAGCTTTTATTTTTCCTTCCTTAAAATATCACCACAGTAATTTCAATAGGGTCTGTCTCCGCTATATTCAAATTACAAGAACCAAACACAGCTCTTAGAGAAGAACCTTTTTTTCCTTAGGAAGAGACTATCAAAATGAGCAACTCCCAAGAATGTTCAAGTTTTTATTCTGCCTTTTTCATTTAAAACCTGGTTGGTTTTTGTTAGTTGTAACAGTTCTGCTGTTTATACAAAAAAGTTTTCACACGAGTCTGATCCTGATGGCAAATACCACTACTTCCAATGAAGACAAGAGCATTCTGCACCTCCCAAGATCAGCTCATCAGAAAGCCGCCTTCTACTTGACTGCACAGAAACATCCTTCTAAATAAGACTCTTAAAGTTTTCCATCAGGGGCTATCCAATATCCTCTGTGCGTCCATTCCAGAGCTAGCAGGTATTGCAGCACTAAGTCTCCCCCATCTTGTCCTCCCTCTAACACCACAGACCTCTGTCCCTCCAAACACATGCAGGGTAACCACCGGGACCAGGATTAAGCCTATAATGTCTGAAAGCGAAAAATCCAGGATAAACCATTTATTGCTGTGAACTGTAATACATACAGTAAACGTGAGTAAACAATAAAAACACTAAAGCTTAAAGAAATTTAGTGTTAATAAACACTCAGCTTCAGACTCATGGTCAGTGCAAGTTGCTGTGGGCTGGAAAGGTTAATGCAAGCACGCCGTGCTATGTGTGGGAGGACAGTAACCAAACCACACACATCAGCACACTTTCCAACTAAAGAGTATCACTGCTAAGCAAGATGAGAGACACAGAGAAATACTATGGTGAAAGGGAACATTCCACAGCTTCAATAGACATGAAGGATACTAACAGTCCACACATTGATAAGAATCTTTGAAATTATAACCAGATCTGTGGCAGTTTTGAGGAAGCACCACACTCGTGAGAAACATACGAAAAGTTTTCAAACTAACAAACTAGAAGGACATCTCACTTGCGCAAACCAGCTCCTTTTAACTGCTCCACTGATGAGAAGTACTTTAACACCTACCTTGTTATCTTTCCTTCATCTCAAAGAATTTCCCTTGCCTAAAATGCCAACTAGAGCAAAAACCTGTAGTCTGGTGGCACTTTTAATTTCAAGTGAGATGCTCTGTCAGCATAAGCTAACTAAAACTTGTATGAAGTACACATTACTTACTATGATGGCTCTTTAATGAAGCAGTAAGCCTGCTCCAGTCAGGGCTGTCAGACTGCCCCATCATCTTCTCCCAATTCAGAGATACCTTCTCAACATTCACTGAGAAAGAATTCACAACAGTCAAACTTACTGCCACACAAGGAGAAAGAGGATAAACCACGAGTACCTGGTGGACCATTCTGATGGGCATAGTAGCTTGGGTGCTATTTTTGTGTGGTCTGTCCTATTGGTTAACTCAAGAGGAATAAATGACGCTGTTCTTTGCAGTAGCAAAGCCACTCCGCAAAGGAGTGTGTGGGGCACTTGCAGCGTGGGGCACCAGCCACCAGGCATACTGGTAAAGTGAGTCTTGAACACTGTTCAGCTGACATTTACTGATGTATTTCAAATTTCAGTGATAAGGTGGACTCCTTGGTAAACACTAAGGTTTGGTTTTCCAAACAGACACAGAGAAAGTGTAAATGCACCAATCCTTTGAAAATAAAGTCCAGAGATTTTAAACTGAATATGCAAGATACGAGGTCACTTTCAACAGAAAATGCCCAAATGAACCTAGGGCCATGCACACGTGCTGTTATTTCCACAAATGCCTCCTTGGATTTCAAACCTGCAATCCATTCAAAATGAAATTAGCAATTTGGAAAAAGTCATATTAAAACTTAGCTAACTTTTTGCTGCTCAAAAATACAAAAAGCCATTCCAAATGAGATTTTTATTATTATTATTATTATTATTATTATTACTATTATTACTTCATGAAATACTTGATTTTCAAACAAGTAGGTTCACTTCAAAATTGCTTAATTTTGCTTATTAATTTCCTACTGATTACTATTTTTTTGATTTCTTGGAAGAAAATACTTCAGGAAAATGAAAAGAAGCACACCTGAAGTATTATACTGAGCTTTCAAACCACACAAAATTGAAAAGAGATTTTCTGATTAAATATTTCAAGTTAGTGTTTCCTCTTTAGAAGACTATATGCCCTTGCTATACAACCAGATTATCCAGAGAAGTTGCACTGCAATCAATTACTCCAGCTGACACCAGTAAGAATAGTGCAGCAGTTCTCAAGAGCAAGGGCCAGTTTGTGAAAAAATGCCTACCAGCCCCACTTTCAAATCGCCATAGTTACTACTGTCTACATAAATGTGTTTAAAGCTGGCTTGGTAAGTCTACAATGCATATTTGAGAACACTGTACATATCTTAAGTCTTTCTGACTGTAGCGTATTCAGTTTTATAGTCCATCTGCACACTGAGAATAGGAAGATATTTTACTTCTTCCCTATTTTTATACATTCATGACCAGTACTCTGTGCTTGGAGACCGATTGAGTTATTTCTTACTACAGTGAACTTCTATCTTCATTACAAATGGAACCCATCACATTCAGATTTCATTAGCCACTTTTGCAACATTAAGGAAAAAAGTACAGAAAATACTGTTTCCAATAATGACAGCAGCTAAACCATTAAGGGCTTCATGAAACAATATTAACACAGCTTTTTATATACTTGTAATTATTGTTAGCCCAATATTGCTCAATAGTGCAATGATGGCATTTCCCCAACAGTTACACTTACTGATTCTCAGAACTCATGACCAAAAAGAAAAAAAAAAATCAAAACAAAACCAGAAGACATCCCATCTTAAACAGAATATTCCTCTTTACTGACAGTAAAAGCTCATCTTCATGATGCTTAAGGCAAGTTTCTTCCTGATGTATCTTTATTTTCAAGCTTCTTAGCATCCATCCTTTTAACAAACCTAAAAGTGATATTTAAGTTTTTTTATCCAACAGCATAATGCCCAGAAGAAATTAAACCATAAGAGCCAAGGTCCTACTGACTTCCTACACAAAGTAGGCTTCTCATTGCATCAACCATAATTGTAGAGCTTTGCACAGGTGACCTAAACCAGGACTCTCCTTCCTTAGGATTCTGTACTTTGAAATCAGTCTCAAAATTCAGCCTCTTCACCAATTGTGTAGTTATGCTCCATCGATAGTTCACACACCTCCTCCATGACCTACAGTAGTGCAATATTTCTAAATGCAGAAACTATAATTCTCCTTCTCATAAGCAGCAGTGCAGTTCCAGCTTCACTGTAGGCTCTTTGTACCATGACAGGGAGCCTGATCTGCTTGAAAGCACATATAGAAAGATTTAAATTGGTTATGAGCAAGTTAAAACAAGATTTTAGCCTGCTGCTTGTAGTCATGTTTGAGAGATAATAATTTATTGCTCCAAGTAGGTAATATGGCACTTTGTCAGGACATAAGACAGAACAAAACAAAGAATGCTTCTATAAAGTGGAGTGTTGGTCAAAGAGCAACTGATGCTTGTCTACCAGCTGCAAAGTACAATTAAATCTCTCAGCAGTGTTTACAAGAACAATATTTGTTATGGTTGACTGCTTTCTGTTGCCATAAATGTTCCATTTCTGTCATCAGACATACCAAATATCTAATTCTGTCACCTTATTTACAATCCTGACCAGCCCACACTTTGAGTATTGACTAATCTGGTTAATGAGATTTAGTTTAATCTTGGTTTTAAAAAGAAGGGGTATGATTATTCACAAACCCTGGGGTTTTCTTGAACTTTTTACTGAACTCCCATAGAAGTTAAAATGGAAGAAAAGAAAATACTTCAGCTTGGCCAACAACCACTCTGGGAATCATACACTTGCCTAGAGGAGCAGAACTCAGACACTCTTGGCAGACTGCTACTACTGCAGTGATGGGATTAAAATGAGGGTGTGGGATCCTCTTGGCTTGGGATTTCCACGCCCAAAATGAGATCAGTCTGTACCCATCCTTTCATTTGTCATGTCTTTAAATTCAAACAGTATTCACATTTATTTCAGCAATAAACCCCCAACCATTCAGAGGGGGAAGAATTATTTTGATCTCTAGTAACTTTTTTCCCCTTTATATAAATTACCTCAGCCAAAATATGCATGTTTTACTGTAAATGTAAATTTAATGCCACTGCAACGGACTTTAAAAAACCCACAAACAATAACCAAACAAACGATAAAACCCCCAAACATTTATCCATTTAATTTGCCCAGTGACATAAAGGAATAACTACCACTGTGTCACAGAGATCTTAGTCACACAGTAATTTTTTTTTCAAACAGAAAAACATATTCAGTATGCCTCTCTAGGATCAGAGCTCATTATTTTTAAATAATTTTAAATATTGTTAATAAAATAAAATGCTGACTAATGTTTAAAAGAATCTAAAATGAGAAGAACAGTGAAAATAAAAATGGTTTTAGGCTGGAAAGTTATGTGTCATGACTGAGCCAGTCTAGCAACCTGCTGATGTCAACAATCGGAGCATCCTGTTCTCCTCCACTGCCTGGCACAGCCTCTGGCGCTTGTTAGATCCTGCACCCAGCTTATGCAGCTTGCTAACCCAGCGGAACACTAATCCAGAAAAAATAAAACCAGATCAAATATCTTTCTGCTGACCTAGTTGTGGCCTTCCAGTACCTAAAGGGAACTTTCAGGAAAAACAGAGAGAGACATTTACAAGTGACAGGACAGAGAGGAATGGATTCAAACTGAAAGAGAGTGGGTTTTAGATTAGATACTAGGAAAAAATGCTTTACTGTGAGGGTGGTGAGGCACTGGAGCAGGTTGCCAAGAGAGGTTGTGGATGCCGTATCCCTGAAAGTGTTCAAGGCCAGGTTGGATGGAGTTCTGAGCAACCTGGTCTAGTGGAAGGTGTCCCTGCCCATGGCAGAGGTTGGAACAAGATGATCTTCAAGGTCGCTTCCAACCCAGGCCATTCTATGATTAGCAATATTTTTCAGAGCAGTATGAGTTCCAAGAAGTGCCAGGTCCAATTCAAGTCAATGGGGCAGGCTAGCAAGGCTAGGACATGGATGAGATGAACCTACCTGTTTCAGCAGCAAACTGATGGCCTAGTGTAGGCATAATATTTCAGCCCAACTGTCTGTATCTTAAACTG
Organism: Lepidothrix coronata; assembly: GCF_001604755.1. Taxonomy (NCBI): domain Eukaryota; kingdom Metazoa; phylum Chordata; class Aves; order Passeriformes; family Pipridae; genus Lepidothrix; species Lepidothrix coronata. The sequence goes on along the minus strand of NW_016690180.1, from coordinate 7,777,135 downwards.
AACATTTTAAGAAGTTACTGCCTCCTCAGCTGAGGGCACTATGGGCAGCCCTACTCCATCTCACTGCAAACAAAACTGATAGTTCAAACCCCCTCTCAGTCCACAAGTCAGTCTCTTGGAAAGGTATTTTAGCCAGAGGACATTAACCTGGAGAGGATCAGGAAAGCTGGAAGGGGAAAGCTGGAACTGGTAACTTAAAGGGTGACAAGTAGACCTGTAAAACCTGTTTGTTAGATTTCTATTTGTTCTGAACATGAGCTGACACAAGATAAGCATGCAAGACATGTTTAAGAGGGCTTCTTAGCCCCCACCTCTTTATTCTCTGAGAGGGAAAGCATACATATCTCAACTCCACAGTCAGTAAAAACACACTAATTCATACTCCAGGGTTGAACAGCTGGACCCAGAGGGCAGAAAGTCTAGTCGGAGGCCCGTAACTAGCACTGTACCCCAGGGGTCCAGTCTTGTTCAATATCTTCCTTAATGACCTGGATGATGGAGCAGAGTGTACCCTCAGCAAGTCTGCTGATGACACCAAAATAGGAGTGACTGATACACCAGAGGGTCATGGTGCCATCCAGAGAGACATAAAATGCCTGAAGGGAGGGTGCAAAGAGGACAGAGACAGGCTATTTCCAGCAGTGCCCAGTGTCAGGACCAGAGCCAGTGAGCACAAAATGAAAGACAAGAGGCTCCATCTGAACATCAGGAAAACAATGGTTTTTTTACTGTGAGGGTGACCAAGCACTGGCACAGGTTGCCCAGCAAGGTTGTGAAAACTCCATCCATGGAGATATTCAACAGCCATCTGGACATAGATATTCAACTGCCAGCTGGTCCCAGGCAATCAGCTCTATGTGGCTCTGCTTGAGCAGAGGGCTTGGACCAGAGGGCCTCCAGGGGCCCCTTCCAACCCCAGCCAGTCTATAATCTTGTTCTTAATCCCTGACTGTGTCAGAGAATGGCAGCTACACCGACTGCTGTCATCCTGACAGCATGGTGAATTCAGTTCTGGTGCAACCACAAGGTCTGGCAGAGACACATGCTTAGTAAGCATTAGCTCTCTCCTGTACCCTCTTCTTTCACTAGAGGTAAAACAGCCAACACAAGAGGTTGTAGGGTTGTCTCCATTAAGTTTTATTGTTAAATGGCTTCCCAACATGTTGGTAACAGCATGTTACCCTAGCTTTTGTAGCCATTTGTGACAAATATGGAAAGGAGCCTCAGTTAAGCGGAAAATCGCACCCCCAGCACTAAGGATATGATGAGGCACGCTGGGGGCAGGTGACCTTGATGAAACTGAGTCTGGAGCTCATTTGAAAAAATGCTGGTCTGAGGATTTGCATAGTTTACACTAGTTACTTCTTGTGTAACTGAATTTACACAGAAAGTGGTAACAGGGATGAATTGTTTGTGTGGTTAAAGATAAACTATTTCCAGCTTTACTTTAATCATTAGGTTGCATGATCCACTCTAATGGATCTCATCTCTGAGGAACTTGGTCTGCAACACACTGCTCCTATCAAATGCTCCTCCTCTTCGAATCCAGTTAATTCCCAGATGTTAAAGTAATTGCCTTCACAGTAAACACAGCCACAAGCAACTATGATTTTTAAGTTTTTCCATCTCTGTCCCACTTTGTGAAAGCAGTGATTTTTCATCTCTCTGGAGAAAGAAATCAGCCTTGATGACCAGCTATAAATGCTGTTTTCTGTTATTTCTGCCATCCAGGCAATGTACTACAGCTCTGAGAACCGGTTCAAATTGACTACCAGATAAGTTATCTACACCTCAGTCAACCTGCATTGTAAATAAGAGATATGGCAGCTCAAGTTCCTTCCTGCCAATGACCATTTCCCCCATCTGCTCACGACAGTATGATATATAGTAGGAAAAAAGCAAATATTATACAAAAGCAAAAAGGAACAAAGGTACTTGGTAGTATAAATCTGTGCCTCCTACCTCTGCTCGACCTTCATAATATGTAAGCATAGACTTCGTAAGTACAAAAAGCCTCTCTTTGTAGTTTAAGGGGGAAGTCCTCTTCTTCTGCTGTGATCTTTTAATCAAAATCTCTTGTAGGATAGTAGTCATATTCATTTCAGCCCCTTGTCAGCTCTCTTTCTAGCCATTGAACATCAATTCCTGTGAAGACGAGAGGAATAAATCATTACATCTCTGGAGGATCACAGAGCTGGAGATTTCTGTAGTAAAAAGAGCTTCTACTTGTAAATGAAACTGCCTGAATATACAGAAAGCTGGAGCTCATTGTCAGCATCTGGAAGTTTACAAAAGTTAATTATTAGACAAAAAAGTTCAGGCTTTGCTCAGCTGAGGTCTGAAATAGCGCATTCCCAGGAAGCCAAAAGCTGTACGTGACTGGGATGAAATAAGGTACACTGCAGCCTATGTCACAGAAAATATGGGTGAGAAGTCTGAAATGTGCTTCAGGTAAACAGGAGTGTACCTTTGTGGTCTTTACCACAAAGTCCTAAACTGCATACAAGTTATAATTGCTAAGGTCTGTGTATGTGTACATGCCATTTGCAAAAGAGTTCTATATATAAAATTGAAGATCATAGAATATCCTGAGCTAGAAGAGACCCACAAGGATCATCAAAGTCAAGCTTCTGGCCCTGCACAGGACAGCCTCAAGATCATACCATGTGCCTGAGAGTATTATCCAAACACTTCTGGAACTCAGACAGGCTTGCTGCTGTGACTACTTCCCTGGAAAGCCTGTTCCAGTACCCAATCACCCTTGGGGTGAAGAACCTCTTTCTAATACCCAACCTAAACCTCCCCCAACACAACTTCAGACCATTCCCTTGGGTTCAGTCACTGGTCACCACAGAGAAGAGATCAATGCCTGTCCCTCCTCTTCCGCTCATAAGGAAGCTGTGACTGCAATGAGGTGTCCCATCAGCCTCCTCCAGGCTGAACAGACCAAGTGACCTCAGCCGCTCCTCATATGGCTTCCCCTCAAGGCCCTTCACTGTCTTTATTGCCCTCCTTTGGATGCTCTCTAACAGCTTAATATCTTTCTTATATTGTGGAGCCCAAAACTGCACACAATGTCCAAGGTGAGGTTGCACCAGTGCAGAGCAGAGTGGGACAATCCCCTCCCTCGACCGGCTGGTGATGCTTTGCCTGATGCCCCCCAGGACACAGTTGGCCCTCCTGGCTGCCAGGGCACTGCTGACTAATGTTAAACTTGCCATCAACCAGGACCCCCAGGTCCCTTTCCACAATGCTGCTTTCCAGCCTCTCATTCCCCAGCCTGTATGTACATGCAGGGTTGCCCCATCCCAGGTGCAGAATCTGGCACTTGTCTTTCTTAAAACTTCATACGGGGGCGATTGCCCTGTCCGCTCATTTGTCGAGGTCTCTCTGCAGGGCCTCTCTGCCTTCAACAGCTCCTCCCAATTTAGCATCATTGGCAAACTTTCTTAGTATACTTTCCAGTTCTGCATCCAAGTAATTTATGAAGATGTTGAAGAGCACTGGGCCTAAGATGAAGCCCTGGAGAACTCCACTAGTGACTGGTCATCAGCCTGACATAACCCCATTTACTATAAGCCTTTGAGCCCGAGATGCATCAGTACAGTAATTTTCAAAACTCACTCCAATTATTAAAGAAAATTTTCAGACACAAATGGTAGTTTAGAAGCCGTCAATTTAAAAACAAAGAACAAAAGTTTATTTTTCAAAAAATGTTAAGGATATGCCCTCCATCTTCTGTTTAGAAAGACTTCATGCTGACCATCAAAATCAAGTAATTTACTTCTGATGGTTTTGGTCGCTCAGTAACTTCAAGATGCTTTGAAGTTCTACAGCATGACTGATACCTGTAGCACAGACGTAGGAGTACAAAAAAAAAAAAAAATCTCACCCACAGTTACTTTGTTTGTAAATCTGGCTACAGGGTCCTGCCAGAGACATTGTCAGGCAATCTCTCTGTTCTTTGCAATGATACCAGCTTAGACACAGCCAACCTTCTCCCTCACCTGCTCACCGCCGCCCTGTTGTGCCACCCTGCCTTGTGCTGGTGCAAGCGTTCCTCCCACTGGGCTGGGAAGCAAGCTAGGGAAGGGATCCAACCAGACATTTCATCATGCAGCACAGACAGCTGCCTGCATGGACTCATCAAATGAGGTGGCACAGAGGCAGGAATGAAAGGTGTGGGAGAGCCTGTGGAGAAGCTGTTCCAGAAATCCTTTTCTCCCTTTCCCTTTTTTTCGCTTTCTGCCAGCCCTGCCCATGGCACCACCTGGCTAAGCTCTCATATCCCATACTCCTGCCATTTCAACAGCTGGATGTAGTTGTTCCCTGCTTTAAAATATCCTTTTCTTTTCAATGAATATCTCTGCATAAGCTAAAAAAATTACTCTGCAGTTTACATGGAACCATAAAATAAGACCAGGTTAGAATGCATAAGTAAAAGACTATAATTGGACTGGAAATTGTGATTGCTATCAATAATCTCTTTTTGTTATTTCTCTTCTTTTGATATGTATACACACATACATTTTATTGGTCACATCATATTGCTGGGAAGAAGGCAAGATCTTTTTTAATAGTAATCATCTTGAATATATTCTGTAACTACTAAAGTTGTCCAATTCTGATTTACTGCCCTTCTAAAAATAAATTGGCAATCTTAAAGGTAATTGTGGAAGGAAGAATACTACCACAAACTGAAAATACAAACACTGTTCGAAAAATTAAAAGTCAGTATTAACTTTCACACTAGCTTAATGCACACAAAACTTTAAGGGTTCCCATCACAGGCTCTCCTACTCAAAACAATTATTCTGTTCTCCATAGTAAAAATTCTCCATTGGCACTTAAGAAAAAAATAATTATTATTCATCTTAGAAACTGTGATCTCAGAGATCCCTAGACTGCTACACTGGAGAGCACAAGAGGGATGCAAAATTAACTATGATTTCTCAATACTGATAATGCTAAAATATTTTATTTCCCATCAGGCCTCTTTAGTCACATTAACATTACACAAGAGAAAAAAATCCTTTTGGCAAAATTGGGGTTAAAAAATAAAAATACCAACAATGTAATTGGTCAATGTCTGCACCTGGTTGCTACACTGAATTAGCCCTGCTATGGAGATCTCAGCAGATTAGAACCAGTTTCCTAGGTCACAAGATCAGCCTTTGAATCTGCATTTGGTCACAGAAAGCTGTTTTGTTTGAGGTTATTTCCAAGTCAGTGGCTCCAGACACATTTGTTTCAATAAATAAGGCTCAGGAAAACTGCACCCCCACTCATTATTCTGGAAGTTCTTTTCCAAAATTCCAATACTCCATTAAGAAGCCCCTGTAACAGTCACCCTTGCCACTTATGAAATCCATACGTCACTGCTTTTCTTCAATACAGCTTTAGACATTTTCTGCACACTTCCTCCCCGAACACTCCATTGTTCCCAGACATCCCTCAGAACATGAAGCTGTTTGCGTGACACATTGTTATCTTGTTATAAACAGCTGTGGGAATTTCATGCTGACACCCATATAAACTTTTAACAGTATGACTTCTGCCAAGAACTTGCCCCGTTCCCTGCCAGCCTTAGCTACATGATAACAAACATGATCTAATTTGCAGAGATGTTGAAGACTCAGAATTATGACTGAAATCAGAAAGAGTTACAGATTCTCAGCTTTTTTTTAGGGTGGGAAAACATTCTCAACTTTAAGTATCGAAATACATGCATCAACTTGCACTATCTTCACATTATACAAATATTCACCTATAGAGCCATGAAGTCACCACACACCTCTCTTAAAACAAATGAAAACAACTGTTCAGATAAATCTGATAGGTCAATACTGGTCAAGGTGCACAAAGTACATTTTCATTTGTACACAGAGCTTCTTATGCATGTCAGCTTTCCCAGTTTTCACTAGGGAAAATTGAGGCACTAAGTGATGTGGTAAGCTCAGGTGTTTCAACATTACCCATATATCTTCTGGTTCCCACTCCCAGCTCCTGGATTGTTTTGTTTATTGAAACAATTAGTCACCGTAAGCTGGTTGGATGGTAAGCACCTGCAACATTCGAACAGTTCAATAAATGTATGAAAGTCCCAGTGGAAGTTCTAGTAAAGAGAAAAGAGAAAGTGCATCCCAATCTGACCAGGGCTTCTCTGACCCAAATATAATAAGGTATTGTCACTTTTTATGGCACAAAGCTTTGTATCACACATAGTCATGGAGGAGTTCACAAGAAAAAAGGCACTCTGAAAAACACACATCACAACAGCCATAAACCAAACACCAACAGGAAACATTTGTTTGTGGCTCAAAACAAAAATAAAATCAAGGTGTAACTGTTTTCTGAGTTTCAACAGCTCGTTAGTAATACTAACATTTCCCCAGGAATTTGGGTCCTTTAGTGCAAAGTCTTAATGCTAAGCTGATGAGCATTCAAGATGCCCATTCTAACAAATCAACATCCTCAGCTTTCTGACTCGGGTTTCGTGCATCCTGCACAATAGCTTCTTTCAGATTTGGGACACATCAATTCAAACCAGTAGCAATTCCAGATCTGTATATTTAACATTGAAAACTTATATCCTAGGGCAGTACATTAATAAAAATTATACATTATTCACTAATTCAATTTTTAAAAGTATCAAAATGTTGATTTTAAATACACAGGTGGTGCCTTGTAATTCTGACTCAAATATGTAAGTCTTTCGGAATATTTTTTCCTCCTTCATTTAAATTAATTCAGATAAGTTTGCTGATCAAGGTCATACTGTGTCCCTCCAAATGGCTGCAGTAGGGTAAGTGAACAGGCAACACGAGTTGCTCTGGGTAGAAAGCAGAAACAGTGCAGACAGAAGGAAGAAGAAAAGGAGAACTCCTTACCCTGGTTTTTCTGATGGAGCTTCTGTTGCTTTATCACGAAACTACAAACTGAGTTACATGTGAATATTTATGTACATAAGTATTCAGCACAGGCTTATTTGAATAATTACTACTCAGTGTAAGCAAGGGTTGCAAAATATACTCTTGTATTGTGTTTTTGCCCTACATTTAAGGTTGCAAATTCAAACTCCAAAAAAATAAAACAGAACTGTTATTAATGCCTATTTGAAAGGTAAATTTCACAGAAATACAAATACAAAATAAATATAACTTAGCAAAATCTGTCATAATTTTAAAATTCAAATTGAGGGGGGAAATACTATCATGATATTTGGAACATATCATATGCCAGAAAAAGCAGAAGTAAAAAAAAATACTTATACTTACTTTTTTCTCCTTTTTTTTTTTTAAACAGCAGCCTCTCAGAAACCGAACAAACTTCTATCATATGCAAGTTTGGATTTTTTTTTAATTGAGAGAAATGCAATTTTGGGGTACTATTTTCTAATAAATTTCAAAATTATATCCAAAGGTTTGCAAAACCTTAGTCTCTTTTTGACAATCAGCCAAACAATAACTGGCTAATTTTATATCTAAGCAAACCCTACAAAAATTAGATTCATATTTGCCTGCACTAAATTTAGATTAAAAAGTAAACAGGCTAAGGGGCAACTCAGTGACAACTCTGACTGGAGATTCTGAGATAACCACGTGATGTTGCAAAATATCCTTTATTCAGCAGAAACGTACTCATGTAAGCACACAGAAGGAGTATTATACTGCAACTAGAACCAGTTTTCCAAAATTCCTTGGAAAGAGGCTCACTACATTTTACAAAATACAAGCATTTGTTTCCTTTTAGCATTCTAACTTAGATACTTGGGAGCAGAGAAAACAATGATGAAAAATGATGGTCCCTGTTAGATAGGGTCAGTTGCCATCAAGGTGGTTCATCACACCAAACTGGAGGATCAACTCATCAACCATTGCAAAAGACAAGTAGAACCTAAGTGCACAGAACAGCTCAGGAAAAGCGGTAAGAGCACGGAAAGGATTTCTTTCCCCTTACAGTGATGATTTAGGAGAATGACACGTACATGTCTCCAAATCATTTATAAACTCAGCTATTGCTCTTTACTTGGATTTCCTGTAAGCAATACACTCCAATTACTACATTATCCTTTCACAGCTTTATAGTGCACCTTCTTCCTGAATAAATTATTTAGGAAAGGAACCTCTGCTTTATGAAACAAAAATTACATTATTACCATCCATGATATAGAAAATATGTTGACATGGGCATTTTTTTCTTTAAATTATTTAGCAATAACTTTGAGTTAGCAACCAAATAATGGGATACCATACAAAGGATGGAATGATCAATTTTCACTATCTTCATCAACTTCTTCTATTTTTATTCATTCCTCTAGAGCCCAGTACTCATAGCTTTTCTTATTTCTTCCACATAAAGCTCTGTAATATCTATAAACTTGCATTGACTATTTTGCCTCCATTTTATATCATTTGTAATGTTCTTTGCTGCGAGACAATAAAGCTGAAAGTTAGTTTGGGACACATGAAAGCAAGGCACAAAAAAAGACTTTGAAACATCAATATTTGACATTAACCCTTAAAAAGGAGATGGCAGACTTTACCAGGTACAAACTTTGTGGCTCAGGTTTATTTTATTCTAAATACGGTGTATAAAGCAGAGTGGAAACAGCAGACTTAATTTTCTGATGACATTCAGCAGCTCTTGCCCTCTGTGGTGCCATCACCAAGACTTCAGGATGCTGCAAGGAATTTGAGCTGGCCAGATGAGGCAGAGCACAAAGAGATTTGCTTCTTCATTTGTGCAGCATAAAGGTCTGGTGAAGAATATTGGTTTGGTTTACTCGTACAAATACAACTGACACTCAGCAGACAGAGAAGAGGTAAAAGATAAAGTAAGAACAGGAAGGGAAGGTCAGGGTCTGAACTGGGAAGAGACATATGGTATACCATATATATATGGTCCCCCTTACATGTTTATGTACCTTCGAAAGGAAACAGTCCTCTTTATTCCGGCAAGTTTTTTTCAAAGTAGTGTTAGAGAGGGAAATGGAAGAACTATCTCCAAACTGGCATGGCATTGGTTTGGAGGAGCAGAAGCTCAAGAAGAGCAGTCTAGATACTTCGCTTCTACACAGACCAAGGCTCCTCCAGCAGTACCCTGCTGGCCTGTGGGACTGGGTGGACTTTTAATAAAGCAGAGCTGCTGCTTCAGCCTTTTTTCCAAAAATCCCCTGCCGATAAGAAGGGAAGAGAAACAGTAACACCCACTTACTAAAGAAACAGGCAAAGATGAAATTGGCAAAGGAAATGGGCGATGCTTGTGCTAAAGCTTTTCCTAATTCTCCAGGAAGCCAGAGGTTTAGAGGGCTGGAAAAATAAAAGCTCTATTAAATCAGAGGTTGAACTAACTCTCTTTAGGAACCCTAAAGCTCACCATCAAGTAGGAGGACAATTGCTATTGTACACAAAACTGTAAATCTGGGCAAAACAAATCACATCTATGGGGAAGCAAAATATAAAAAGGAAAGAGATCAACAGTGCCTGAGGGCATCCTTCTTTTTAACTATAGTAAAGGAGTCCATTTAATTCACTTTCTTCACAATTTGAGTTAGTTTTTTCAAATGTTATACAATCTCAGGTGAGCATGTGATCTATTACACAAAAAATAAGCTTAATTTATTTTAGTATTCAAGACACTCTTTTGACATGATCTAACTAAAAGACTGTAATACATACAAATTATGACTGGTTTTATACACAGGGAATGACTAATACTTCCTCAGTTACTTCTTTTTCCAAACACTCCAAGAACTTTTTTTCCCCTAAACAACTACTTGTTCTCCAGTTGCTAAAGAACTACTTGTTCTCCACCCTCTAGACTGCATGGAAGCTGCCCAGTAAGAAATACTCCAATAATAAACTGGGGAATTTCTATTGAAGAAAAAGCTGTGAAGATGACTCAGATGATGAAGTACTGGCCACATCTCACGTTGACTAATGGATATATTTACCCTCAAAGTCTTCATTTTTAGGTAGTATTATAAGGTCACTTGATAAGTGTTGCTTTTTCGCACCTACTGAGCAACTGACCAGCCCCAACAGACAGTGCTGATATATCTGAAGTTACAGGTCAGAACCCAAGGCAGTAAGTGGGAACAAGAAATACTGCAAGTTCCCATTTGTCAAGTTTCCCCTATATCGTTTTCACCAGGATATGTTCCCTCCACTACAAAACAAGGACAAGAGACTGAACACAAAATAAATGACCATTCACATTTCAGCTGAGATGTTGTACTACTGTTCCCACAACTGGCAAAGCAGTGGCGTTCGCAAGGTCAGCATTCTTATCTTATGATTCCAGAGTCTCTTACCCTGTTATGTGGATTGATTTTGGCTGGGGTAGAGTTAAGTTTCTTCACAATGTCTAATATGGGGCTATGTTTTGAAATTGTGCTGATCACAGGGTTGATAATATAGAGATGGCTTTATTATTGCTGAGCAGTTTTAGGACAGAGCCAAGGCCTCTTCTGCTTTTTGTACTGCCACATTGGTGAGGAGGCTGGAGGTGTGTGGGAAGCTGGGAGGAGACATAGCCGGATCAGCTGACCCCAACTGACCAAAGGGATATTCTGTACCATATAGCATCAGGCTCAGTATATAAAGTGGGAAAAAGAAGGAGGAAGGGGGGGATGTTTGGAGTTATGACTTTTGTCTTCCCAAGAAACTGTTATGCATGATGGGGCCCAGCTTTCCTGGGAATGGCTGAACACCTGCCTACACATGGGAAGTAGCTAAAGAATTCCTTGCTTTTACTTGCATTTTAGCCACTTACTAATAAAGACTCCACATACAGGACTGAAAAGCCAGGCTATGACCTTAAAGAATTTTTTTTTCACATACAGTGCAGCCTAAGCAACAGGGAATACCAAAGGACTTTACTTCACTCACGTCAAAATATAAGTATTAATTCAGGGGAAAAGTTTCTTACTGAATCTGTAAATAAACACAACTGAGACAGTGCTGTGGTCTCATGTTCTCCCTTTCCTCTTGCTAATGGAAGGTAGTGAGCATCTCTAGCAAAGCAGCTTGTTACTCTGCTCTCCTTGATGTCAGTTCTCAGATGTTGAGCTGTTTCAACTGTTGTGAGTTAAACAGGGAATGAGGGCACTTGTCAGGTGTCACAAGACATTTATTGTCTCAAGGAACAACATTCAGCTTTAAGTCTTTGAGACATGCAACGTGGTCATTAATGCTTGATGGTATATAACTCCATTCTGGTTACTTATAGTGAGACATAAGGATATTACAGAAGAGGCATCACCAGAAATTGGGCTGCCACAATCTACTCCTGTCGAGGTCAAAATCACAAGGAGTAAAGTTAAGGCACTGCAAAGGTAAGATAAGACAGTCCTTTACGGCTAGGTCTCAGGTTTTCATGGGGAGTATCGGCATCACACTGACTTTCAGATTAATTTCAGCTTAAAAGATGCAGAAAAGTACTAAACAAAATTGAGGGAATTTTGCTGCTTGCCCATTACTTTTTTTTTTTTTTTTAATCAGAGAACTGCAAGCCCCTTCATGCTTGGTGAGAGTGCCCTGGTAGGAAGAGAAAGCCACTGTGGTGACAGAGGAGCCATTTGCAGCCCCGACACAGAACGAGGCCCCTCCTCTCACTGCTCTCACACCCCACAGCCTTTCACCTGTCATTCTCCCAAAGTTCCCAGTGATAAAACAGACTCCCACGGGGTCACACAATCCAAAGTGGGTGAGGCCCCCTCTCTTCTGCTGCTCCCACCATGCCACTGGGAATTGATCTGATTTGCAACTTCACCTGGAAAGAGATGCTCATAACTGCAGAGAGGAGGCAGAGAAAACACACACAGTTATTCTTTCTGCCAGGATATGGAGCTTGAGCCTGTGATATAGGACACCCTGTAATTCACAAGACAAGAAGCAACCTCGAATACATTAAGAATTTATGTATTATGATTATTTCACCTACCCCATAGGCTAGCACAGCAAACCTGATAAGATTTGTGCACAGGGCTGCCTAGGACAGATTTACAACATTCAGCTAAAACAAAAGGTTATTAGATATCACCTGGGTCTGATGGCAAGTTATGTGGCTATCTTGTGGAGAAGAAAAAAAAAACCAACAAGATCATTTTTTTAATAAACAAAAATGGTCAGTAATTTTTCCCAGTCTAACATACAGTGTGCTCACTCAAAGGGTAGGGTCCCAGTCTCCTGCCCAGATGCTGCTTCCTTTACCACCCAAAGCCATTTTTTGCTGCCCCACATTCAGGTGGAAACAAGGCCTAGATCTTAAAAGTTAGTCAGATCACAGCTTGTAATAGGCACAGGGCTGAACAAAAACCCTCCTGACAGGAAACTCAGCTGTGACCTACTTGAGCATACATGAAGTTATACCCTATGGGTGGCAAAGTGGCACCCATTCACAGATCTGCATGAATGAGGAAAAGCAGGAGTGCCAAGAAAGAGTTTGCCCAGGTCCCACATACCTCAGCACACTACAGGTTTTTTTCTTCTTTTTCCTGCATTTGTTTAATGTTGCACAGCATTTTTACCTTAAGAGCTGAAATAGGGTAGCCCAGTTGGCAGCCTGGTGCTTTGCCTAAGAAGAGGAGTTGTGACTGCAAACATGGCCAAACACTTCTTCCAGTCACCAGGAGCTGATTTACACAGCTGGCCTCAGCAGATGGGGAACAGCTCTTGTACATCGGCTGTTGGCCAGGCTCAGATTCTCTCAGAGCAACTCCTCTCTCTGCAGCAGGCCCTGCAAAACCATGTCTCCTGCCCACCATACCAAGGCTGGACCACACCAAGCTAGGCATGATCTTCACTGAACCACCCAGACTACAGAACAGTCATCCAACCAAGACGTATCTTTTCAGCAATATCTTTTTTCTCCTAAATGTTTGAGTACTGTCAAAACCAAAGACTGCTCCTAGCTGATGTTGTTCTTCCTAAGAAAGGTAAACCTTGCCCATGATGGACAGATCTACTTCCAGGAGTCTTTTTCCCAAGATTTCACAATCCCATCTGAACACAGTGGCCACTTCACAGTGCTTGCAAGGAACAGATCTCTCCTTACTCCAGCCCACCTCTATGCCCAGGAAGTTGCAAAAACCTTCTCCCCTCCCTGCAAAGCACCTCCTACAATGCGACTCATCTCCCCACATGTCAGAAATTATCTATCTGTTTTTCAAGGTTTTATCTCACATGGTATTTTCCCTCACTCTGAATCACAGCCTGTGTGCCTCAGCTGGGGCAGGGGATGACTGAGAACTGCCAGCACTGTAATGGCCACGGGGCAGTGGTGAGTCACAAGCCTCTGCTCCCCAGTTCCTCTTCTATCTCACCAGACAAAAGGAATATGTGTCCACCCAAACATTAGTTTCCCTCAAATTGCACAACGCTTGCTTTCCTAATGCTTTTTCCTTTAGAAAATACACTTAGAAAAAAAGACCAGAAGCAGGAGAGCTAGAATGCTCCTCTGCCTAACAGTTAGCAGAGTAAACTCATGATTGGTCTTTAGAAATAACACCCTCTTAACAAAAATACTTTCTTGAGACCCAATTGACCATTTGTTGAAACACAGGTGCAATTTCATTGGTTTCTAGAGAGTTGTGCCCCCATTGTATCAGTATATCTCTAATGCCTAGTGCTAGCATGGGGCCCTAGCCAGGATAACGAGGGTAAATTGAGCTGATACCTCTGCAGAGGGAAGGAGATCAGTCAGGATGCAGCTGATGTAGTGAGAGTCTTTCCCTTGCATTTTGCATAATGGAGGAAACTATGGGTATCCACAGGTCATTTAATGAACATCATCATTCTAATTTCCATGGTGCAAAAACAGACTGATCATTGCTGACAATTTTTAGCCAAGGTATTGGTAATTGTGTGGAAATAGATACATCTATATAATAATAAAAATATAGGTAGCACAAATCCAAAAATATATGATACATGTACTTCAGGAGCACATATGTTCTTTAAAATATAAAAAAATCCAACACCTCAGGCCTTCTTCACTGTGCCAACCTGTACTCCACTCTGTCCAAGTACTGCTTTCCATATCTTTCAATTTTTATTGTGGTATTTCCTTTTCCTCCTTCTGCAGGAGAGCCATTGTAGACTGCTACAACTGATTTTTTTGCATACACAAACCTGCCTTCTTTTAAAGCACAGTTCCAAGTTCAGCAGTGAATAGGTAATAGTTTAATGAAAAAAATTCAAACCATGCAAAAGTAGAAAAACACCTTAGACATCAATGGTTAACAAAAGCTAAATATTATTTTCCATGATCTTTGCATTGATAGCAGGCAGCACAGACTTCTATTGTTTAAAAAACAGAACATGTTTTGCATATTTGAGGTATAAATATTTGTATGAAACTTACACCATCGCACCTTATCTTCTGTATGCAGTTTATAAGCTAACACAACACAGAGGGAATTAAATCTGCAAGAGGTTGCACCTCCTTTTGGTGGAGGGGAACACTTCTTGATGCTTCCAAGCAATTTTGTGGAAGTAACCACTTCCCAGTTATTTTAATTTTAATTACAGGATATCATACTATCACGGCATATCTGAATACAATGTTGTTTCAGGGCAAAATGAAAAAATATGGAGCTGATATTGTTTTATCAGCTCTGTTATTTTTCTCTCTTTTTATCCATTGTAGGCAGTCAGCCAGGTTACTGGATACATTGCAATGCAAAATCCAGAATGCCTACAGCTAAGAATTAAAATGTGACTTAATTTAGGATGTAGTTCTAGCTGCCTCACAATCAATAAATTAAAAAAGATTTCAAAGACTTTAAAATTCTATATTAACATTCGAAAAAAAAAGTGGCACTCCTATAAATTTTGAAGGGCTAATAAAATCAGGTCTTGCAGCTGAGAACTAGAGTTCCTTCAAGACAGAGAGCTAACTGGCAGTATGTTTTTGATTTTCACACCTTCGACATTACCTTATTAAAACAGAAAAGGTGCCAAATATAACCATCCTGCTCCGTTTTCAGTGGTTTCAGCAGACAAGCTCACATAGAAATCATTTGGTTCAAAACAATCCTAATATTCATTCAGAAATTTAGAGGAATGTGTAAGGCACCCTTTCATCAAGGGCTAAATGCAGAGATAAATGTGATTATTTCATTATAAGACGTAATTTCTCAATAATTAAAACACATAAAATAAAACCTAGAGAAACATGAAGACTATTAGAGGAGATTCTGACAGCAACTGGGCTCTTTCCTGCTGCAGTCTCCTTAAAAACCATAACCAGCAAATGGCTACGAGTAACACCCTGTGCTACCTCCCCACCTACAAGAGCAGTACCCAGGAAACAAGACCAGGACACCTGAAGGGCCTCTTCTGCACAGGTGGCATGATCCGAGCAGCACAGCTGGTGTGCCAAAAGGTAAGAGGAGCATGTGCAAAGTCACTCCGGGCACCCTGTCAAGTTAACTGGGAGCTTGTTTGTATGTGTGCTGCTTTTGATTGCCCAAAATACTCTAAACATTTATATAACAGCTAAGTAATAACCCATTTTCCAGTCACTGGAGGGTTCTGAGAAATTAAATGAAACTTCACCCTCTATCAAAGGTGGGACAGTCAGTTAAGGGACGAGCAACATTTACTCTAAAATAAAAACAAACGCTCCAGAAGCAAGTACGCACAACACACCTTTTTATCTGCATTTCTGCTACAGTCAGTTTTTCCATCTGCACAAGCTACAATCTCGCTTATTTGACTCATAAAACAATCCTAAGTATTTCAGATTAACATTTGTCACAGTAAGGTATCCATCTATCCTTCCAAGCAGGGAGCTTGTGGCCATGCCTACTCTAAAAGCTCAGTTTACAGCTCAAATAATTACCGGTTCCAAGTTACAGGGGTGCAGAAAGGAAGGCTGCAGAAAAGCACCATGCAAGTCCAGTCACTTACTGCACAAGCAGCAGGTATGCTGTATCCCAGCACGAAAGACTGTAAGAGCATTCACCGCCAAGAAAGGATAACCCCGCTGTTGGATAGAAAGCAGGGGGCATTATTAGGATGACTGAACTCACACACAAGGCAACTTTTGCCTTGAGATGAGGCGGAACAGTCTTAGTAGAGCAAGTGGTTACACGGCTGTAAGGAAAGAGAGAAGAAAGTCACATCAAGAAGGAAATACTCAGCAATGTTGGCTTTCAAATGCGTTTGATAGCCTAGATAACAACCCTTATATTACACAAATTACAGCAACTTTAAGCAAAGGTTTAAAAGGCAGCTTTTGTCATTGCTCCCGCTTACAGGTCCCAGTGACACCTCGACGTCGAGGAAGCGGTCCCTCTGCTCTTGTGGCGCCCACACTTTTGAAGTCGCAACAGCGGCCACTGCAGGGTGGGCTCCGTGATCCTGCACCCCCCGAGACAGGTCTCTGTGAGCGCGGAGGAAGCGCTCTGCCTTGCGAGGAGCGCCCGCTGCCCGGCAGCCCCGGCTCTGCCTTACCTGGCTGTCCCGGCCGCCGCCGCGGAAGGAGCCCTGGCGCCGGCGGCGTGGAGGGAGGCGGAAGGAGGGAGGGAGAGAGTCACCGCAGTGCCCCGCTCCGGCTCGGGAAGGCACCTCCTCTTTGTCCTCCTCGCCGTCCCGCCGAGCGCGGCTCCCCGCGGGGCAGCGGCGGAGGAAGCGGCGGGGGCGGCTCCTGCGCGGGCCCCGCTCCCCGCCGGGCGGCACCGCCGTCCAGGGCGCCCTCCGCGGTCGGGGCAGGTGCAGCACGGCGAGAAGCTCAAGTGAGAAGGTGTCTCACATCCAGCGCAGCCGGCGGAAGCTGCCTGGAATCGTGTCGGTGAAGTACAAGAAAAAGGCAAATTACACAGCTCAGTTGCAAACTCTCCCCCAAAATGTAGGTGCTTGGCACCAGCTGGCTTTAAACTGTGCATAAGCGGTGCTTCGGTCAGACATTTCTCGTTCCAAACCGCAGTGAGTGTGAGCGCTCGCGGGGCTGCGGGCTGGGCTGTAGGGAGGCGGTGGGCACAGCACTCCCCCATCCCGAGTGGGCTGTTCACCCCAAGGCTGCTCTTCTTTAACGCCCTTCACAGATCTGCTCTTGCCCCGGTGGCCCCCGGAGTGACAATGCCTTCCTTCATAATTATCCATACGTAAGAGTAGCATCCAGCCACCCCAAACCTCAGATACTCATCTACAGCCAGAATAACTGAAGTGGCTTTTTGGACCCATCAGGTGCCTAGGTTGAACTTCAGACTTCAGGGTCTGTAGTGAGATGTTGCACAGGCTGTCTTTTTTACCTCCTTCTTTTTGCCCAGCCTGACCTATAGAAATTGTCACTCTGCAAAACCTCATTGAGAGTAACTTAAAGTTCATTGGAAATACATCTCTCACATTTCTAAGTCAGTCTAGAGGAAAGCAAGCAGAGTCTATACTGCTTGCAAGCAAATTGTTTTGTTGTGACTAGTGTGTAATAGCTGGATCAACACAGATGTCTTTCTGTTCAGCTTGGAGGAAATGACTTACAGAGTCTTTGTTTTCACTTGGGAGATTTCCTCCAACTTAGCTTTTGGCAGTGTGACCACATCTCCTATGCCTGTCACACTACTTGTGAGCCCTGGGAGTCACAGGGCTGAATCCCTAGTGTGTGGGGCCTCTCTGGTGTAAACACACGGGCAGTCTCCCTGCAGCCACTTCATGATGACCAGTAGCACCAGCCCTGTCTCACCACCCTCCCTCCCCTCTATATCCACACACTTGTGGTAGCACACACACAGGTGTCCGTGCAGACCTCCTTACCCACTGCTACTGATGCAGTCAGTTTTGCAAAACACGCAACTATTGTGTCATTTTTCAAGCAATGGCAGATACAGCTTTCCTCACCCTGTCTGCTGCTCCTGTGGCATAGGGAAAGGGCAGTAAAACTGAACAGTTGCTTAAGGAGGGACCTTAAATAGCTTTACCCCATAAGTTGGCATTTCTGAGCTCTAAGAAGAACTGTTGTCTAGCAGAGAGCTAGATGACATTACGTGTTATACTACAGTGTGACAACCAGCAGCAGCTACATTACTCCTGAGACTTCACTCCAGAGCTGCAGTAGCAGCAAAGGGAAAGCAGAGCACATCTCAGTGGTCCAAAGCATGTGCTATTGCCATGCTGAAGGTATCCTTCTTACAAATACTGATCTGGGGATAAACACTTAGGTGTTGATTGGTCAACTAACAGAGCATTTGTGGTGGATGTGTGGATTCCAAATTCGTTTCCAAGCTTTAAGGAGCTTGCAGTTCTCAGTTCTAACAATGTTCTTTTTCCCCTCATTCTTCTACCACAATGGCAGACAAAGACATCAGCAGGGCAGTGAGACTAAAGCAACTACAGGATGGCACTGCTTCTGAGGACAAGGGTATGCCTCTGAGGGACTGAAGAGGGTTGGTCACTGCCTGAAAGCTGGGCTCTGACTAGCTGTGCTTGCCTTGGTTTATAACTGCTCTGGACTGGACAGCAGCTGTGAGAGCAATGAAAAGAACTCTACAAAGGTCAGGTGGTAAAAGATGAGGATGTACCTAGCAGCCTTCAGGAAATTCTTAAAGGTATGCTGAGCACATGCATTGAGGAAAGGCTCAAATAGTCTCAAGAGTTTTTGGAAAAACTTTGGGAAATCTTTTAAAAAAACTGTGAAGAAAGCAGTGCCCATTGTTCTGTGTGGCTTCTCATGGCCTGGTGAGTGGGGCAGCACCATGCTTTTGGATTTCTACTGCACAGTTTTGGTTTCTCATTTGTGATTTCAATTTGAGAGACATGACAACCCCTGCACTGTGTCAGAGTTTGCAGTTACTTGGGGAAGTTTTCATTTTGCAAGGAGTGTCTTATTTTCCTTCTGTACTTCATAAATATCTAAAAGTATTCATCACCAGGGCTACTAGTACGTCTTGAGCTAATGTATTTAAAAAGCAAAAGTACTGTTCAAATATTATGCTTCCTTTATACTTCTGATTTACAGCCATGAGAGGACTGAACTTTCCATTCAGGGACATGTTTTGGGTTCAGGATTTTTAAAAAAATCCACTTTGCAGAAAGAGCAGCAAGCTGGAACCATAAATTATTTCATTTCTCTAAAATTTCACATGCAGAACTATTATGCAAGCTTGGGGAATGCAAAAAAAGAGGAGATATTTCAGGACTTTGGTTCTATTTGCAGAAGAGCTTAGGGTTACTTCTTCTTAGAAGTTAAGGGCCCCTTTTAATCAGGGCGTCATAGCATCCATCTCTGGACTACAGGAATCAGAGCATTTATTGATTAAGCCTTTTCTTTGGTAAGTCCCTGGGGACTCAGTGAACTGAAATGCCCTAGTGATGTCTCTCATTTGGATTTAAGGCACTCAGCTCTCAGAGTAGTTGATTTTGCTCTACTGCAAAGGAAAGGATAGCAGTGAAGAGTTCTTATGCCAAACTACCCCTCTCCAGGAGGAAGTTTCCACTTTGGGAAAGACTGAGGCTTGTAAAATTTCAGGCCTCCAAGTAATGTAAAGTACCAAAGAGAGAAAGACAAATACACAAATTGAATGGCAACTTTAATAGACCATATTTTCCAGCAATTATTCACCTATTGATGCTTTATCATCTCATGGTTCACACCCATTCTCTCTTTCAAGCCAGTGTTGTTCTTTTGGGTGAGCTCTTGAGTTCAAAAAGCCACTCTCTGCAATCTTTTTAGTCAGAGGGAGGCATCTCTGCCAGTTACAGAGAGGGTCTTCCTCTTTTTTCTTTTCATGCCTGTCAAACCCTCTTCAGTCCTTCTTCATTTCCTAGAGGCTTCTGTGAATTCAGTTACTGGGCATTTCCTTTGTTTTTTTCTCTTCCCTCACTTGCTGTGGGCAGAGATAACAGACAAGAGTTTTTCTCACTTTTAAGAGGGAACCCTGTGAATGAGAAAAAATTACAGTAATTCTTCATTGTCTGGTTTCCCTATCAGCAAATGTGCTGTTTTTCCTTTCTCCAGAACTTTGTACCAATTTTAAGAGATTCTGTGAGTGATAATTCCATTGTACCACTGAAAGTAACTCTAAACAGTGGACAGTAATACCATACCATACCATACCATAAAATATTCTTTCTTGTAGTCAATATTGTTGTCTTGAAGGTGGGTGGAGAGTCCAGCAATATAACTGAAAACCACAAGAACTGTATTTGAACATAACTTGGTTAGGAGAAGAGAAACCAAGTGTCAGGGAAGCCATGGGCTCTCTGGCAGACCGGCTTGCAAAGTGAGTTATGGATTGCTGGCAGACACTTTGAGCATGTTTTGGGGAAATTTTAACTGGGAGCATTAAGGGAGTGCATCCTGCTGTACCATTTCATTACACAATCACAGTGTTTCATCTGCTTCCTTCTCCACTCATCTGCTTCCTCATTCAGAAAGGATGAACTTTATGAAATGATCAATTCTTCAGTCTTTGCCTTTAGATATTTCAAAGGCACCCCTAGACTTTCTTTTTCTATGTATTTTTTGGAGCTTACTCCAAGGAGACATTTGATATGTTAATGGGACTTTCTGTGGCTTCTATCACTCCAAATGACTGGAATGGATCATCTCCAGCTTATAAGAGAGATGGTGTAAAGGGGGTGCAATATAGGTCTGTGAAATCTTGAATGGAATGGAAAGAGTGAATCTGTTGTTCACTGTCTCTTCTGATTCAAGACCTAGAGGTTCTCCAGTGAAGCTGGTAAGAGCTAGATTGTAATCAAACAAAAGGACATGGTTCACCAGGCAGCAGCTGAAAGATGTGTGAAACTTCTTCATTTTCGAGTGATGTTACAGATGAAGCAGATCAGATAAGTTTCAAGACAGACACTTGGAAGAGGGATCTATTGAGAACCACTAGACAGATGCAACACAACAGACCCAGGAAGCCTTCTGAGACAGAACCTTAAGGAATACTTGTATGCAGGTGTCATAAAGGCTTGCCCTGTCTTGCTTTTCCCTTGTCATCAATCTGTGGTCACTATAGAAGGTAGTATGCTGGGCTGGATGGATCCTACCTTTCACAGATATAAAAAAAAAAAATGTAATTTTACAACAGACTTGTGAATTATTGCAGCAATATTTATTGCCTGTCCACAAGGCTTCGCAGTAACTCAACAAGATTGTCCTAGCACTTTCTCCATCGTCAATTAATCTGCACCTTGCACAGCCCACGACCTGTTTCTCAGTCTTCCACTAAGGGCAATCGACCTTCTCTGTTCCTCAAAAGCCTTTACTGCTGCAATTGGTTGAAATTCATGAAAAGTCGGGAGGGAGATGAAAGCAGCTGGATCTTCCACCAGGGCATGTCTTTGAGGGTACAGACATTTCGTATACAGAGAGGGATGTATTTGCCAGTGCCAACTACAAAACTCGTAACTGCTGTGTTTCAATGAGTCTGTACCTACATCTCCAATACAGCTGTGCTTCAAGATGTATGATTACCAGCCTGGTCCAGAAGTGAAAACTAGGAACACAAGAAGCACTGTAATTTTTCTTTGGCAAGTCCCATCTCCACGATCATCAAAAAGACAAGGACATAGGTCATCTGGCCTACTCTTGGAGGGGATACTTTTTGTTTAATTTTTTAATCCCATCATGGGCAGGTCATGGTCATGATGTTCATGACCACTGGGTCATGAAGTGTTCTGGGTACACCAGCCCCAAACATGCCAGACATCTGTATAACAGCCACATATTTGGGAAATCTCCTTCCTAGCTCTGAGGACAAGCAAGCTACTTTCTGCTACTGAATGTTACTTCTATCCACTTCTGCCTACTTTACTCCTTAAACAATTCAAACAATTGAACAATCTTTATCCCTCTGCTTCCTCTTTGCAGCCAGCATATTTGCTCTACCACCATAACAACAGACAGCTTTTTCACCACAATGGCTAGACCATGAAGATGTTCCATGTCTTCTTATTTTAAAGAAAAGGGCATCAATCTAAACAAAACCTTTTCTGAATTCTTTAATAACAGGCTATAATAAGGAGAAAAGTTGCTTCCAGCCTCAGTTCTGGCTATCCTTCTTCCACTGACACAAAGAACAGGTTCTCCAGCAATTCATGGGGTGGACAGCAGTGATGGTGGGCTACATACTGTATATGACTGCATGAGAGACCTGTGGGCTCTTTGTTCTGAGAATAGACTGCATACTTAAAATACAGAAGTACCTATTGTCAGAGTTTTTCTACACTGCAAAATGCAAGCAAGCAAATGCATAGAAAGTTTGCTGGCCAGAGGAAGCCCTAAAAGATAGGTTTGACTTTAGTGACCACTGGAGGACTGAAAAAAGAGACTGAAGAAGAGAAATCAATGTCTGACCAGCCCTTATTAATTGGGTAAGAACATGGTAATTAGGATATCATCAGACATGGATCCTTTCACTGCTGTGGCCAGATCCAGTTAAACATAGGTCTCTCCAAGTCCATGGAAGGTTCCCCTGTCACTATTGCTTCTTTCCTCTGGAATCCTCCTGGATCCTTACAGGTTATGGTCTCTCTTTGGTACAGTCCATGACACATAACTCAGAGAAAAAGCCAATGTAAACATTGGCCATGTTCTAGGACAAATTTTAAGAAATCTGAGATTTTAAGAGATCTGAGAAACAAAAAGCATTCCTGTAGCACTAACGTGCATCTGTAGGAGAACAAAAAATAGAAATGTGAGCTGTTAGGCCAGTTCAAGGGATACTTGCCATTTGCTATTTAAATATTGTCCATTTTCACAGTCTGTAGCCAAACATGAATAGGATAGTCAAATAACAGAATAGCAAAAGATACAAACAGAAAAAAAAAAAGAAATCCTGTCTCCCTAAGTTATCCTTAGGGAGCTTCTGATGGCCTCATTCTTAGCAGCTTTTATGTCCTTCCTACTTTTCAGCCCACTGTTGCCAGTTCAATGCCAGCCAGTGGGTTGTGTTTTATTGCAGCAAATGTAAGGATGTATCCTGGCTGTACCATGGTTTTGAGGAGATGTACTGTGTGAAGAAGCAAAAGCATCATAGCAACATAGCAACAGGTTGGGACAATGGTGCATGGTGCTATAAACTGTTATGTAGAACATGTCTGCTAATACAGACAAATGCCACTCTAAGAAAAGGTACTTGCCCAGCGAGGTTATGTAACAGATCATGTGGAGTGCAATCACACAACACATACAGGACAACCAAGCCAGAATAGGTTTAAGAAAGGCAAATCCTGCCTTACTGACCTGATCTCCTTTTATGACCTGGTGGCCCACCTAGTGGGTGAGGGAAAGGCTGTGAATGTTGCCTACCTTGACCTCAGCAAAGCCTTTGATACTGTCTCCCATGGCATTCTCCAGGAAAAGCCGGCAGCCTATGGCTTGGACAGGTGCACTCTTCACTAAGAACTTTCTGGACAGCCAAATCCAGAGAGTGGTGAATGGTGCTGCATCCAGCTGGCGCCTGGTCACTGGCGGTGTTTCCTAGGGCTCAGTATTGGGCCCAGTCATGTTCAATAGCTTTATCAATGATCTGGATGAGGGGAACAAGTCTACCCTTAGTAAATTCGCAGATGATACCAAGCTGGGTGGGAGTGTTGATCTGCTGCAAGTAGGAAGGTTCTACAGAGGTATCTGGGTAGGCTGAATCAATGGGCTGAGGGCAATGGTATGAGGTTCAACAAGACCAAGTACTGAGTCCTGCACTTGGGTCACAGCCTCCTGCAGTGCTACAGTGGCTGGAAGAGTGGCTGTAAGGGACCTGAGAGTGCTGGTTGACAGCTGCTGAACATGAGCCAGCAGTGTGCCCAGGTGGCCAAGAAGGCCAATGGCATCCTGGTCTGTGTGAAGAACAGTGTGACCAGCAAGATCATGGAAGTGATGGTGCCCCTGTACTCAGCACTGGTGAGCCTGCACCTCAAGTATTTTGTCCAGTTCTGGGCCCCTCAATTCAAAAAGGACACTGAGGTGCTGGAGCGAGTCCAGGGAAGGGCAATGGAGCTGGTGAATGGTCTGGAGCACATGTCCTACGAGGAGTGGCTGAGGGAGCTGGTTGTGTTTAGCCTGCAGAAAAGAAGGCTCAGGGGTGACCTTATCACTCTCTAGAACTACCTGAAAGGAGGTTGTAGCAAGGTGGGAATCTGTCTCTTTCCCCAGGCAACGCTTGTGTGGACAAGAGGACATAGCCTCAAACTGTACCAGGGGAGGTTCAGGCTGGACATCCGGAGGAATTTCGTCACTGAAAGGGTTGTGAGGCATTGGAATGGGCTGCCCAGGGAGATGGTGGAGTCACCATCTCTGGAGGTGTTCAACAAATAACTGAATGTGGCACTTAGTGCCGTGGTCTAATTGACAAGGTGGTGATCAGTCAAAGGCTGGACTCGATGATCTCAGAGGTCTTTTCCACTTTAAATTATTCTGTGATTCTGTGATTTACCATAATCACAACAGGAGAGTACAGTCAAAATACCAAGAAGTTTTGAAAGCACACTGGAATACAGGGAATCTGGATTTTCAGCCAGTGCTTAGTATATTGTAGCATTTTTTTTTATAAAAATTGCCCAGCATAACATGGGAGATCTGTGCACAAGCTGGGGTTATAATCTAAATTTATAGAGCAGCAATTATCCATATGTATCACTTGTCCTTTCATTGATCACCATCTCATCTGAGAAGTCCCCTCTAGGAACTTCACTTTCTGGACTAGGCAGCCAGTGTTTCCAAGTGGGAGGACGCAGCTACTGCTGCAGGGTTGCTGGGAAGACGTAGGCCGTGACCTACCATGATGATAACCTTCACTGATCTAGCTGGGATTATTAACCTTCTCACAGATTCCAGGTGATTTTCAGCACAATGACTTTTTATCCTTTCGGTGTGAACTGTTGTCAGTTGATGCCAGATTCTCCTTTGCAGCCTATGCAGCCACCTGACATTTTGGGATTTTCGTATCCACGGTCTAGGCAGGATCATAAAGCAATGAATGATAAACTCCATGTAGGAAAAAGAAACTGGGGAGAAACTTTATCAAACATTCAGGTTATTGATATTTCAGGAGTAAAATTCACAAGACTTTGCAAGGAACAGTAATACAGTTATTGATTTAAGGATCAAAAGGTAAAAGAAATGTAAATCAAGCTGGGTTAGCCTTCAAAAAATCCGTGCATACACCTCTCTAAAGCTACCAAGACCCATACGTTTGCAAAAGACTTTGCGAAACTTCTTTAAAAAGTGGTGGGCCTGCTTGACCACAGTGTTTGGTAAAATCATATAACCACACACATTTGTCAAAGCTTTCTTCATCTTTTTCTCTACTATGGTATAATGCTGCAGTGCAACTTGCTATAACCAAGGGAGTTAGGTATTAAAAACAAGTCCCTGTCTTCAGCACAGTGCAGCCTGATTTAAGTGGTGGCTTGATGTGCTAATGTAATAACATGATAGGAAAGTAACATGTGTATATATAACATGGAAGAAAACATGAAGAGTTTTCATTTATTTGCACATTTTACCTGACACACAGGGTCAGCACAGTAGTGCTGAGGAGCATACTGGAGCTCTTTGCCAGTACTGATACAAATAGCTATCTAAAAAGGCAAGAATGTGGACTAGACTGTTGGGTTGCTCAGCTCTAGTAGTTTTCAGCTTGTGATTCCTGGGCCTCTAGATATTTCTCAGAAGACCCATAGGAGGTAACCAAGAAGGGCCACACTTAATTCAGTAGGATTCACTCTGTGCCAGCTCATAGAGGCAGTGTGAATTATCTGCAGCATGCAGCTACCAGGACCCACGGGAAAAAATTGTGGCTAGGTGACACTGCAGGGCAGCCTCAGACACTGTGATAGCATCACGTGTGGTTTAGAAGCCTCACGTGCTGCTGCTAAGGAAACAGTAAGCCTGCTTGAAGAGACAACTCTTAGGATTCAAAAGCAAGTTCAGCTCTCAGACACAGATGGTAAGGCAAAATATAATCAATGAGTATGCATGCTACAGTGAACAGATTCTGAGCTCAGCAAAACTGGAACTTCACATCTGACCTTAGTGGAGTTACACCAAATTTATAGCAAAAACTCTGAAAGGTTTTGTGTCAGGATGTGGTCTGTCTAGCTAGAATATACTATGGAAAAGTAGGTGTCAATGTGCAATTTTAGTTTGTATGTAAAGTATCACGTTAAGACTGCATAAGGTTAGAACACAAAGCAAAAATATTCCTCTGTTTCCGAGAAGTTTGTGTGTAATATAACCATGTTACACTGATGTAATTAGAAAAAGTAGCTGAACCACACTGATTATAAAGCTACCATGCCAAAATCCTAATCCCCAAGAGAAGTTCAGATTCTGATCATGGCAACATTATTGTAGATACACTCCTAGTTAAATTATTCTGAATTTACATATAGGTCAATCTACAGCTTTGCTTTTGGAGCTTTAGTGTATTTGGGATTCCTTTTACACAATTGCAAAATAAAATATATCATGTATCTGGCTAACTATGTAAGCCCACTTTAACAAATGCAATCAGTAGTATGAGAGCAGCCTTCAGTCCAAGAATTTTGCCACACAGCATTAATTTATGCCTTTATCAGGCTGGCACCCCAGTAATGGTAGAGTAAATCCACTATGCTCATCACCTACATGAACTTATTTTGGAGTGAACTTGACATCCTACACTCACTCTAAACCCCATTTTTTCCAGTCTTCATGGACAGACATTAATGTTACAAACTTTCAAAACTGAGAGCTACAGCAAGTAGCACTTGTTTTGTTATTAAAGAATTAGTAACTTGATGTTAAAAGGTTTTATTTAACTGATGATCACTTCTCAAGTTATGTTTACTAATTAAATAAAGTAGGGACAGAAAATATAACTTTTTTGCCCCCTAATTCAACCCCTGTGAATTTTCATTGCTGTGAGCAAAGCTGAGTGGAGATGAATGTTAACATCCTTTGCAATATCATGTCCACAGCTACAGTCTTGCTGAAAACAATTGGCTTCATTGTCCCTAAAAGCTCTTAATATTTAAGGAAAATTAGGGAGCCTCAAGTGACATAAAGAGGGTAGTTCCCCTTCATGCTTCATTCCTGTTTCCTTGCAACCTCTGAAGCTGAAGTCCAGCATTCTAACAGTTTTTAGGTCCAATATGATCTGCAAATATGATGCAATTAATAGGTGTATGTGTGTATGTATGTACATGTATAGGCACAAAGATACACACACATGTGCACGTGGACACAATTTGTTATACCATCTAATGAAAGCAAAGCTTAAACAATGCAATGTGTTCATCACGTTGAACTCCAGAAATACAGCAATATGAACAACAGACAATAATCCCACTTTCCCAAATTAGTACCCCTCTGTGCTACATTTGATTCAGTCATAAATCCAGTATTTTCAGAGAACTGTTTAGCTACCACTGCTTAGATGCTTAATTCTTAGGAAAAAAAATCAATTGTGAAGAGCACTGAAAGTATTTTTTAAAAATAATAATAATTATATTCTTTGGAGAAACCTTAACGTTTTTCTCAAAATTTTCTTGCCAAAGTGTTTATGAGAAAGGAAGAAGTTTGTAAGTCCTTTGCCTTCACATGTTTCTTTGTTCTAATACACAAGCATGTCACTAGTAAGAGATGCCTGTGCCATGACCACGAGTGGGCTGACGCATTACTATCTAGCCTCACATTTGGCTTGTGAACAATACTAGGAACTGAGCCCATAGAAAATATTTCACTCTTGCCAGCCTGACACATTGTTTGAGCTGGGAAATTGAGACAAACTGCTACATTCGTGGTTAAAAATAAGAGGCCTTTGAATTTTCTTTCTGTCTGAACTTTCCACCAAGAGTTGACTTTTGTCATTTTGGTACATCTTTTGAGGTCTGAATATAGCTTAGCTTTCATGTCGGGCTTTCTGTACTTAAAGAATTTTGCAGCAGTGGAACAGGTTCAGACCTGTTAATAGAGGAAATGTAAAATGTGTCTCAGTGAACCAGACTCCAGCATCCTACCATGCCCTAACGTGCAGGTTTGGTTGTGATGGGGGCCAGATGCCTCAGACCAAGACAGCTCCTTTCTCCTGGAGGAAGCGTAATCATGGTTCATATTTAGCTCTAGAGCACCACTGACTGCAGTCACACCTGCGTGGAATATATCCCAGATATTTTGATTTTGCATCCTCCACAAATCCCTCGCAATGAATGACTCAGCCTTTCCACTAAGCAACAAAGGCATTTAGAAGGTCACAGCTCACTGGTATACTCCAAAGATTGTTTCAAGATGATAATGACAAAATCAGTTAAACTGCACATGTTCAAAATACAGTACTGCAAAGGATCAGGGATATTTACAGAGAAGGATTTGTACAGAAGGTAACCTCTTGTGCTGTGCTTGTTATTGTCAAGCCCACAATAAAGAAATTCTCCATGATGGTAGCTACATGTTCAGATATTATTTCTTCAGTTGTTTAAAAGTATTATAAATTTGGTATTTTACCTGGCAACATGGTATAATAGTTCCATTGCTGTTACTTACCATATTCTAATACCTCATCTTAGCATTTTGATTGAAGTCAAATACATACATACATATATATATGTATATAAAAAATACAGAGAAATATATGTCAGTGGATACTTGCAATGTGGTATATGTACTGGCACACTCATAGTTATTACATGCATTAACAAAACCCAGCACTGAATCTTGTAAGTTTGCAACTTACCTGAATTACAAAGGGACCTGAGGGATCCTGATGCTGCAAGCTTTTAATTCCCACTGATAATAGGAGTAAATAGGGAGTATGAGATCAGTTTTTGGTTATAGCATGGCACCAATATATTGCTTGTAATGTATTGCTTGCATTGGAAATGTTCAGACTGTGTAGAATTGCAACTTGAATGAGGAGGAAGCTAGAAAATATATTCCTGGGGCAATGCTCTTTGACTTGCATAGTTCTTCCTCCCCAGTGTTGACCCTTTTTGCTCTGTGAAACCACATCTGGTTTCATCTGGTTGAGCTAAACAAGACACTTTCTGGCCTATACTGAAACTATTGCTATTTCTTTGGTCATTTTAAGGTTCTCTTTCCTGAACTTCTCTGAGTATGTGTTATCTTCCTTCGCTGTGACAGACTTATTCTGAGTACTCTCTATAAGGTCTCAGCTTAGACAGTTGCATAAATATCTCCAGGCAGGCTTTTCTCTTCATCTTTATTCAGCAGCTGATGAACCTGGAGTTACTGAAGAAATTCTTCCTAGTCTCTTAAGCCCCTTGTCTTTATTGTCTTAGACTTCTGCTAATTGAGACCTTTTTTTATGGCAGTTCAGTACTACTGTGCATGCCAGATATCTTTTTTCTATCACCAGTGTATTTGATTATTTATTTATTTTATTTGGACATAATAATTAACAGAAATGATAAATGGTGTCAGTCTTCTTTCAGAGCAAAGCCCAGATGCAAATGGTGCACCGGAGAAAAAAATGATAGATAAATGAAAATACTGAAAANACAGTTACACAAATCATCCCCTATTGCCTGAGCGGTCTCCTGTAAGTACAGCCATTGCTATTACTCTCCAGCTGTTTTTTTCCCTCTGATTTTCCTACATCATCACACTAATTTCCATATAATATCATGTCAGTCACTTTACTGAAATCTATATGGATTTCCTTTATTGCAATTCCATTCTCTAAAAACATGGTGTACATTAGCAAAGGAAAATACCAAGTTAATTTGGCAGAATCCAGCTTTGGTTAAGTATGTCTCCAATTTTTATCTACTTTCATATCTCTATTTGTTTCACAAAATGTTGAGTTCTTGTAGACAGTTGAAATCATCCAAATACATTTCCGTGTATCACTTTTTTCCTTAAATACTGCTACTTGATTTTTTATTCTTTTAATCATATGGTATTGCTGTCTGGTTTGTAAATGCATTAAAACTCTTACCACTGGATTTATTATTTCTTTTACTGGGCCTCCTTGAGAGCTGAGCTCTTTGCCCTTTAGTTTTATCTTGCACACAACAATTTTTCTTTCCACACCCATTCTCATGAACATCTTTGGTTTTACCTGTGTGTGCTGCAATATTATCATTACTCATGCTGAGCCAAATAATTAGCCAAATAGTTTGGGGTGGGACCAAGATTACCTTTAATTGCAACCACATCTGTGATTTATAAGGCATCCACTCCTTTTTTGTTGTTTATATGGCCAAGGTACCTCTTATTATTTGCTTGAATTTCTTTGCTGTTTTAGTCATTATTGAAAAGCAAAGATCCCAGTCAGCTTGGTGAATGTTGTGATAATATTAGGAGGTAAGGAAATAATTTAATAGGGAAATAATGGAATAAATTTCTACTGAATTTTTTTACACCAAATAGTTCATCAATATCCACCTACAATTAGAGGGGTGAATCTCAGTATCAAGCCTGTTGACTTGTGGTTAGTGACCTGTCATTTCAAGAGTATTTTCCTTTGACTTTGCTGACAGCCACCATAAGAGGGCTATTTGTCTGCAACCCCTTCCAGGGAGTCTCCTGCCCACTCTTCCTGCATAGCTTGCTCTTATAATCCATTGAGGTTTCTAAACAATATTTTCCCAATTTGCCTCTGATTGACAAACCCTATAATAATCTTGGAGTGGGAAATCTAATGATGGTTCTTCTTGTGGACTTCAGCAAAAAGGTACGCACCTTAATTAGGCACTGAGAAACATGCTCCAGGAAAAAAATAAATTTTAATTTTCTTTTGGTTTCCCTGCAGGGCCTTTCCTTTTGCTCATCCTTGCTGACAGAGGCCACAGTGGCTAACTCAGCTCCTCCCAGGGGTTTGTTGGTTTCTTTGAGCAGGAGACACAGAGAGAATGTTTTACTCAGTCCTATGCATTATTTATTATTTTACCACTGTTGGGTAAAATCAGCCCTCGTTTGATATAAAAAAATTTACCATACAAGAACTCAGAAGAAAAAAAATCATGACACTGAGACAAAAAATAATACTAGTCTTGAAGAAAGCAGATCAGTAAGTGCTGGGATTGGTTACACCCTAAGATTTACTTTATGGCATTCTCCAAATACAAGAAACTTCTTCCACCGTGGAATGAGCAGGGGTTCCTCTTCAAGTGCTCCCAAAATCTCAGCAGGAAAATGTCAGTGCAGAGGTCAGAGCACAAATATACCTATGTTACCTTCCCACTCACAGGTACAGCAAAAGCTGTCCCACTAGAAACTCTCTGCACACATTTGTACCCTCTCTGAGACACCTCCTCAGGGATGAGCCCTGAGCTACCAAAGCGGTGACCGAGGTCTATCGACCTCAAGTCCTTTGGAAGGACTTAAGTCCTGGTACAGCACCTTGGGAAGGCTCTTACGTGCTTGATTCCGACTCAGACACGACGTGATGCCACTAGATGGCGATGGATACCTTCAGTACTGTGCAAAACAGCCAAATGCTTTCTCCAAACAGAGAATATCAAGGGGAAAAAAAAAACCCTACGATGTAGTTTTTTAATAATACAGTGATACGCCACTTTGCAAATGATATATTCTCGTTTTCTCTCCAGACTCAAGTACCAAGGTAATGTCACAGGTTTCTTTTGTAATTCTTTTGTTTGCATACAGTATTTCTATTACTCCAACCACCTTTAAAACTGGTCACACATCTTCCTTTCTTGACTACAAATCTTAATTACTTTTGTTAGTATTAGCATATTATCTTCAGACAGAAGCAGGGCCTTGTTAAATACAAGCCATTAATAATTCAGCATAAACCTAATTTAATTGCAAAGTTTGGTCTATGCTATGTGTATACCCTCTCTCCTTTTCAGTAACAAATTTTCATAAAAATCTAAGCAAAAAAATAGTTAAAACATACTAGCTTTTCCAGTATGCATGTAAATACAGCACTTCAAACTTCCAACACATTTGAAAGTTGCTGACTTTTAATTTACTTTGCATTCTGAAGAAGATTTGGTGCTTTTTCCTGCTAAAAAAGGTGCAGAGAGAAAACTGTCTTAAGAACTTCTTGAATGCAATGAAGTCTTTTTCCTTCCAGCATTGGCTTGTTAATAAAGGCATGTTGAGAGAGCTCTCAGCAAATTCAGAAACTTTTTTTTGAATGACAGAAGAGAAGATTGCTTCATACAGGTGGAGACATATAAGGTTTCACTCAGTGTTACCCAAGTGAATGAAATCACTGCACTCTGCAAATGAACATTAATCATGTATCTTCTTGACAACAGAAAATCCTTTCCCAATGTTCTGAGACACTTCAGTTTCACCACAGCATTTTAAGTATGTTGAGCTCAGCAGTTTTTTCTAAAGAGCAACAAAGCTATTTCCAAGTGATGGATAAATGTGAAATACTGATAGCTAACTCCATGACAAAACTGACCTTGCATTTTTTAATGAACTATACATGCAGATATTCAAAAAATGGAAGAAGCAAAGGATACTAGGCCTGTGGAAAGTACTCAGATACCATGATGATGAGCTTAGTGTGAATATTCAAACATTATATGGGTTGTCCAGGCCCAGAAGGTGGTGGTCAGTAGCATGAAGTCTAGCTGGAGGTCAGTGACTAGTGCTGTGCCCCACAGGTCAATATTGGTCTACTCCTGTTCAATGTCTTCATTAATGACCTGGATCATGGGGCAGAGTGTACCCTCAGCAAGTCTGCCGATGACACCAAACTGGGAGGAGTGGCTGATAGACCAGAGGGTCATCCAGAGGGACCTTGACTGGCTGGAGAACCTCAAGAACTTCAACTAGGAGAAATGCAAAGTCCTGCAGCTGGGAAGGAACAACCCCCTGCACCAGTCTATGCTGGGGGCCACCCAGCTGGAAAGCAGCTTGGTAGAAAAGGGACTGAGGATCCTGGGGTGGACACCATGTTGAAGCTGAGCCAGCAACAAGTCCTTGCCATGAAGAAGGCAAGTGGTATCCTGGTCTGTGTTAGATAAAGTATTGCCAGCAGGCTGAGAGTGGGGATTATTCCCTCCTACTCAGAAGGCCAGGTGTGAGGCCACATCTGGAGTCCTGGGTGCAGTTCAGGGCTCCCTACAAGGGACACCTGGACATACCAGAGTCCAACAAAGAGCCACAAAGATCAAGGAACTGGAGCCTTTCTCCTGTGAGGAAAGGCTAAGAGTTGGGACTATTTAGCCTGGAGAAGGGAAGGTATGGAGGGTGGATCTTACTAGTTCATATAAATGCCTGAAGGGAGGGTGCAAAGAGGACGGAGACAGGTTATTTCCAGCAGAGCCCAGTGACAGGACCAGAGGCAGTGGGCACAAACTGAAATGCAGGAGGCTGCATCTGAACATCAGGAAACAATTTTGGTTTTACTGTGAGGGTGACTGAGTACTGGCACAGGATGTCCAGCAAGGTTGTGGAGTCTCCATCTTTGGAGATACTCAAAAGGTGCCTGGACACAGTCGACTAAGTGGTTTTGCTTGAGCAGGGGGCTTGAACCAGATGACCTCCAGAGGTCCCTTCCAACCTCAGCTAGTCTGTTATTCTGTGATACAAAATATTAATTACAATGATAACATTTGAAAAGAGTAATCAGTAAATTAATTATTAAAATTATAAAGGTTGAAGTACATACTTGTTCATACATTTTCTAGCCACATAGTATGGCATGAATACCTGCCTCATTAGGAATCTGTGCAGTATCCTAGAATTGCTCTGGCTCCAGAGCATAAAACACGTGTTTTAAGAAGGCTGTGGCCAAGATGTTAACATCTTTTTTCTGTGCAGAAAAAGAACAGGCATATAAATTCACGCCAAAGAGCTACACTTTATACTTGATGATACCAAAGATAGACGTGCTTTCAATGGCAGA
This sequence comes from Lepidothrix coronata, assembly GCF_001604755.1. Lineage (NCBI taxonomy): Eukaryota > Metazoa > Chordata > Aves > Passeriformes > Pipridae > Lepidothrix > Lepidothrix coronata. The sequence continues at coordinate 7,743,348 of NW_016690180.1, read as the reverse complement.
ACTTACTTGGAATTTTGCCTGCCTTTCAGGCAGGCTTGTAACTTGGTAAGAAGACTGATCTACTGATTGTGGGTCTCTCACCGATGATATTTTCAGCAGTAAATAGCTTTTAAAATTGTTTATAAATATTTTTAAGCATATTTACACACAGATGCCTTTATAAAGCTCACTGCTGTTTAGTTTCTAGAGGAAAGGTACTGACGATGTGTGCAGAGCCCCTGACTGTATTTTTGAGTTTCCAAATAACCTAAGTCAACTCTAAAGGCATAAATGTGTTGTTTCATGACTGCTGAGGCCAGATGTACTCAGAGATATCTTTTAAAAGTAACTGAAGTTACAATGTTGATTCTTTTAGTAGAACCAGACAAACAGTTTTGACACTAATTCTGACAGGGATATATTATGACAGGGGAATATTTCTTCCACTCTGTGTTCAATGTCTGCACATACTATACAGTAAAATGACAAATGATATTTTCTATTCTGTCAAAGGTTTAGATAAACACTGCCTAACACAAACATGTGTGGGCCTGCTGAACACCTTCTTTGAGAAGTCTGGCAGGCAACAACCCTTCTGCAGGAGAATAAACAAAGCTGCCTAAAAACCAGTCTAGTTTTCCAGGCGTGAAGTTAAATATTTGCTACAAATGTTAACTTCCCACCATGCATCTGCCTATCTTCATGTACTATTCCCCCTAAGGGATTGTTCTCTCAGGTGAAAAGTGAAATAAAAGTTTCAAAATCGGACAGTGTTACCAGATGTAAAGACAACAATTCAGCAAATCACAGCTGTGAGAAACTAACCACAGGGATGTCCATGCTAGGAAGCTCAAAGGCCTTTTGGTGGCCTTTTTCTAGGAACCACTTGTCAGAGGGATGTGTGCTGAATTACTTGAGTGATATGGGAGCCTTGCTTAGGCTTCTTTTCCTTTGGAGGGAATGCTCCTCATTTGCTCTCATCACATGTGTTAAGAGCCTGCCTCAAGTCAGAGAAGAGAAGCACCTATGCAGGTCCTGAGATGTGGAAAATACTGCTGCAGGTCCTGAGATGTGGAAAATACTGCTGCAGAAAGGCTGCTTTTCCCTTCCCTCTGTGTGTGTGTGGAAAAGACAGCATGGGTGCAAATTGCAGCTGTTCAGAAAAAAAATCTGCCAAAGATCTAATTTCACATGCAGAGGAACTTCTCTTGCTCTTGTGACACAACTGAAAGGTTTCATTTTTGTGGCATTACAATCAATCAATGTTATTTGTGTATAATCACCATGGGGCCTCTGCTCGGGTGTGGTCTCTCACATCTGGCCAGTGCAGGCTTGGAATCTGATGACTGAGAAGCTCAGGGGAGCCTGTTATTGACTTGTTATTTAATAGGACGCTTCTGGTCCAAGACTTGCTGCTCCTCAGTTCCCAGAACATGAGGACACTCAATGAGAAAGCAGGATCATGGTCTTTGTTATTCAACCATAGACCGTGGTGACTATTAAGCAGTTACTCCCTTTGTTCATCCCAACTGCCTTTTCTCTTTGTAAAAATAGCAGATGATTTGGCCGTTCTGAAACCTTTTTCTCACATTCCCCCCACCTCGTCCACACACCTATGGGGAGTGTATCTTGTAGGGAGAAAAAAGCTGCTGGGAGCAGAGTAATGGTGTCAGCAGGGGGCAGAAAGTTGGAGAAGGGAATCTGGGGGACAGACAGACCATAAAACGGGTTGGGGAAAGAGGAAGGGAGAAGGAAGAAAAAGAGGATGGAGGATGCAGGCAGCGCACTGACCACTGAAGAGCTCTCAGAGCATCACAGAGGAGACCCTTAAACATGACATAATCACCACAGCTGCAGTTTGGCAGCAGCTCCCAGAAGCTGTGTCTGTTTCTGGTCCTGGTCCTTCTCCACACTGCCTATGTCTCCTGGCAGAGCCCTTTGTCACAGCCCCACTTCACACTCTGTCACACTCCAGCTCCAGCCACCAGTCCCATCCTGATCCCAGTAGCTGCAGGATAGAAAGGATTAAACTTGTATTGCTACAATAAAAGCAAGATTAATGCAAGTGACTGAAGGTTTATTGTGCCACTGACATTTGGTCTGAGGAAGAATATTCTTAAAGAAGAATAAGAGTGCTATATTGCATGGTCCTGCTGTAAATGTTCTAATTTAAAATAAACTTTCCTGCATAGGTTAAGACCCACCAACCACTGAATTGTCAGCAGTGTCACTGAAATGTCAGTGTCACAGAAGATTCTTACTGTCAAAAACCTTTATAATGTTTTGTTTGCCTTTCGAAGGACTGTAAGTTCTGTTAATAAAGTAACTGTGCTCACAGAATATATCTGGATTTCTTTAAGACACTTGACTTTGTACCAAATTGTACAGACCTAAGAAAGAATGAGCTGGATTTACAAACTGGTTTACAGACCAGTCTCCAAGAGTTGCTACTGATGGTTATTAATCTGGTGAGCAGAGTACCAAAGGTCTCAGCTCATGGGCCAAAACTGTTTTTTAGTTTTATAGCTATGAGAATTATACAAAATCTGTGGCAAAGTCTACTGCTGATAAAAAAAGTTTCTTTTTTGCTAGCAGATAATGAAGACAGATTACCATAAGAGTAATTTAAATTGCTTTATTAAAAGATACCAGTATTTTAATACTTAAATACTTAAGGTGATATTGGTTTTGGGGAAACAATGACAGAAATTGTATTTATGGATCAAAGGCTTGGATTCTGGTGAGGACCTAACAGTAACAGTGGATAACTACATAACTACCCCAGCATAAACTCTTGAGTAATGCTGTACATACAGAGAATATAATCTTTGATTGTATAAGGGGAGAGTACTGCATAAGGCAAGGAATCGACCCCAGTCTTGTCCCCATCCATAAGGATGCTGTATGGCAGCAGCTCTAACACCCCAGCAGTCCGTGCACCATACCTAACACAACCCAAATCATTCGGAATTTACTGCCCCTAAGCTTTGCATCTTCTCAGCACACCTCACAGGTCTAAGCACCTCAGTCTTGTTTCCTTTCTTCCCTCCCTGAGCCTGGTAAATGCTACTCACTGCAGTGCCAGTCCCTGCAGAGCCCAGCCCTCCTCTGGCCCACGTGCTGGTTGCTTCCTCTTGCCAGCAAGTGCAGGCTCCAAAATGAAGCTGTTGAGTAGGTAGAGCTTAGGAAGAGGAAAAAACTTGTGAAGGGATGTCACAAAGGGCACTGTCTCTCAGTGGCATGGGGAAGTGGGATGCAGAGCATCCCCACAATGCCTGCAGATGAAGTTTGGAAACACAGTATGTTCCAAGACGCAAAATGTCCCAGGCAATTAGACAAGAGGCGAAGGGCAGAAACCGATGCACAGGATGTTCCATGTGAATACAAGGAAGAATTCTTTACTCTGTGAGGGACTGTGCACTGGAACAGCTTGCCCAGGGAGGTTGTGGAGTCTCCTATTCGGGAACTGTCTGGACACAATCCTGTGCAATGTGCTCCAGGATGACCCTGCTTCAGCAGGGAAGTTGGACCTGATAACCCCCTGTGGTCACTTCCAACCTTACCCATTCTGTAATTCTGTGTCAAACCCCCTAGCTCCACTAATTCCTTAAACCCAAAAGTGTAAGAGTCTTGCTATAGATAGCAAGGTCACATCAATTTTTAAATGATATGCATTTATTTATGTAACATGAAAGGCTCAAGCGATATTCAGTTCACGTATCTGTCACATAGGGCAGGCCCAACACCACCACCAGGGCCTTGGACAAGGGCACGCCTCGTATCATTTAGAACATTTTGGGAAGGTAACGCGGGGCTTCCCGTACAACTCCCTGTCTGGGATCTGCGGCCCCCACGACACGGACGGGAGGCGAGGCCAGGCAGGCCAGGCCAGGCCAGGCCAGGCTGTTCCGTCAGCAGCGAGACTGCCGAAGGAACCTCTCAGACAGCGCCAGGCGGGGGTGCGGCAGACCCTGCCCTGCTGGGCCCGAAACCGCCACCACCACAACTCGCCTCATCCCGTCTCGCCCCACCCAGGGAAGGGCGGCGCGGGGGGCGGTGCGAGCGGCGGCGGTTCCGGGGCCGTGCGGGGCGGCGCCCATGGCGGCGGCGGCCGGATGTGCGTCCTGCTCCCCGCCCCGGCCCCGGCCCTGCCCCGCCCCGGCCCGGCCCTGCCCCGCCGCGGCCGCCCGGCCGCGTAGACGGGGCGGCGCGGCCGCCTCTGCCCGCGCAGCCGCCGCTCTGCTGGCGGGCGCCATGGAGGACGTCGGCTCGGGCGTGAACGCGGACGCGGAGGTGCGGAAGCTGCAGGAGCTGGTGAAGAAGCTGGAGAAGCAGAACGAGCAGCTCCGCAGCCGCCACGGCGCCCTACCCGCCGCTCCCGCCAGCCCCAAGCGCCTGCCGAGTGCCGGGCCCTCCCCGCCCCCCCCCGTCGCCTCCCCGTCGCCCGACGGCCGCTGCCTCAGTCCCCGGGCCGCCGCCCGGCGCTCGCCCCCCGAGGAGCCCGGCGGCGGCGAGGGCGGCGGCGGCGGCGGCAATGGCCTCCTGGACGAGGCGGCGGTGCTCAGGCCAGAGGAGCTGGAGCGGCTGGCCGGCTGCGATGAGGACGAGACCGGCTGGTGAGGAGGGGGCCGGGTGGGGATGGGGCGGGGGCGCGCTGGTGAGAGGGCGGTCAGGGCTCCGCGTCCCTTTCCCTCGCCGCGCCTGGGAGGAAGGGGCCGTTTCCAGGCGCGTCCCTGGTGTCGGAGGGGGTCTCGGGGCTTTGTGTGCCGAGGCAGCCTCGCCTTTTGAGCTGGGTGAAGGGATTAATTAGCTCTCAGAGACGTACCGAAGCCTGCCGGGGAAGGGTGTCGTGCTCTGCACAGCACATCGCATCTCCCCGCAGGCCCGCGGCTCCGCGCTGCTGTTCGGCCGCGGTGGCAGCGTTACAGCGAGTCCCTCGGAGACCAGAGCGGCTCCAGTGCTGCCGCAGGATCAGCCCTCAGTGTTTCCGCGAGTTCAGGAGGTGTGGAGGCGTTGGGAAACTTGTGGGAAATTTCTTGGGTAGTTCAGAATTTGCCCACAGGTACTGTTACGCTTCAGATGTGTATCAGGCGTGTTTTATGCCTTGATTTCTTTCAGTTGTGAAGGCAGCAAGCGTAATACACTTTTTCATCTCATAAACGTGTTGCCCTTAGGTGTTCTCGTTTGTTGCTAATGATGTAGGACCACGGCTTCCCTTAGATGATTCGTCTTTTTAAATGGACTGCTTACCCTGCTGCTCCAGAAGAAACACCTGCAGGTGGCTGTTCTCCTTGTCATTATTACACTCGGATGAGCTTTCACTGAGAGTCAGGGTTTGCTCTCTCGAAACATCACGCTGTTGTCCAGCTGTCGTTTTGAAGTTTCCTATGACAGTTGTTGAGCTGCAGGAGAAATAGTGGGGAGGAGCACAGTGTCAACAGAGAAATGCAAGGGAAGCATGTACAGGGAGGAAAAGTGTAACACAAGCAATCTAACTTGGGGCAGAACTGGTTGTAGGTTGATCTAAAAGATCTTTGGAAGCAAACGTGCAGACAAATTTAAAAAACAAACAAAGATGTCTTTCAGATTTAGAAACGCCTTTAAAAATGCTGGAATGATTCCATGCATGAGCAATGTTTTAGTTGCTTAGGGAGGAGACAGTGTGTACACTTCCTTGGAGAAGTCATTTGCCTGACTTCCAGCCTGATCCACTGGAGAAGTATGAGAGCATAAGTTTATTCTCATCCAACGCTAAATTAACACAAGGCATCATCTCCCAAATGACAAGTCTGTGCAAGGCAGCTACTCTTATTTCTCAGTGTATGCCTTGTAATCTGCTGGCTTATAGCCCTTGATGGAAATAGAATATAGTAAATTTGCACAGTAAGTTTAGAATGGGATGGCTGAGTTTGTCAGTGTCATGAACTCTAGTGACAATGGACATTATAGCTTTATATGTTAATCCTAAATCATGGGCAGTATCTTGCATCTCTTCAGTGAGAGTTAATGTCATAACAGAGTGTGTGGTGACAGTGATGCCATAAGTGCTGTGTTTTTGTTGACACAGTTCTGGACACTGGTGGGGCAGCCGCAGTGCTGAGCACTGTTTTGCTGGGCACTGCTCTTGCTGGTGTCAGGTGTTTGGCATGTTACTCATGCTGCCAATTCTTGTGGCACCATCATGTTTCTGTGCAGGTTCTAGTCCTCAAAAGATAATAAAACTTAAATGCAGTCTTTTGCATGTCTTCATTTCTTTACTAGTGTTTTGGCAAGTATAATGCTAAAATATGTTTTAGCAACTAATTCAGTCTCATATGTGGGACACTGACTGAGACACAAACACACCTAGAAAAGAGTAGTTGTTAAAATTTACTTATTGTTGCACACATAACAAAATATGAATGCGTAATTAAAAAAAATTTTCTTTTCCTACTCTAGTTTAATATGCAGTTAATGATAAATGTGGTTTGGCTAGACTGACTGATGGTTTTTTTGTTCTAAACTGCTCAATAAAAATGGAAGTCAAGCTCCTGGAATTTCTGAACACCTTTTAATTCAACTATTGAGACACTAAGTACTTCAAAACCATTTTTGTTTCTTATGAAGGTAGGATGATTTTGGTTTTGTGCCTTTGATGAATGGAGGTAATTGCTCTAAACAAAGTTTGAAATTTTCAGAGGGCTAGTGGAGCAATCAAAAAGAAAGAAGCCTGTGAAGATAGGAGGGATGACGTGAGTAAGTGGATTTCACTTAAACTGTTTCATAAAGAACCTGCTCTTAAGGTCTTGGTTATGCAAGTTCTCTCAAAAAGTAATTGAATCAACTGAAAGGGTGAATGTACTTGATAAAATTTAAACCTAGTATGAACTCCTTCAGGTTCAAATGGATTTGAGTCACTACTGCTTAACCCAAAATCCTGTTTAAAATATAGGATTATACACTGTAAAAGTCAAAGATCACTTAGCAGCTGAGGAAATCTTTTGTGGAAACAAACTAAATTTAAATCATCGTTTGTGCGTAAAAAATTGATTAATCTTGCCTATTTTGCGTATCTGCATAGAGAAGCTTAGATTTGTCTTTACTTCTGATTTCAGAAGGACCTTGCTGTGGGTGATAATAGATGATAAAGGGTGCTGGCTTTCTCCGTTCTTTTCTCTGTTTTGTGTAATACAGACATTTTCATACTCCATTACAAAATGGTCTGCAGCGCTGTAATGGCAGAAGAAATAGTTTTCTTCACCGCAAAAATTACATTGCTTTACATTAATGCTCACATGAGATTAGTGGCTGTGAATTTAAGATGGAACACTTGATACTGTGACTGAAATTGATACTGGAATGTGACATGGTTTTTTAAATCTACATTTTGGAGTTTATCAGCTCATTTTTAGCTTTTAGTTCTTTAAATACATTTAGATAAATCTACACAGGACAGAAATGTAAAGTGAAAAAGTAGAGGAAAAGATAGAACTAGCTAAGAAGCAAAGGAACTTTGATACTGCTGCTTTAGTAGCAGCATTAGCTATTAAAACAGCATTGCAGTATTGGTGAAATTTGGGACTGTTTATTTTTTTGCTCGTTTGTTCTTCCTCACTGTTAAATCCAGATAGTTTTAAACATTTTAGCACATGAGACAATCTTCAAATTATGTGGTAAATTATTAACAATATTTCAGTGAATTTAGGTTGAGTTTCTTGTCCATATGCTTCTGAATCCTCTTTGATGTGCTGAAACTTTCTTCTTGATAGGGTTCCAAAGGTTTTAAATGGGCACATCGGCACCTGCATGCAGTACTGAGCTGTACCCAGTCCCATGGAGGCTTTGCTTTAGGCCTGCGAATTATTTCCTTAAGTTATCTGTGACTTTTGTAATCTATTTTATGAGTGTTCCTGTTTAGCTGTTCTTGAACCAGATTGGATCAAACTTAATTTTTTTCAAATTTCGATCTGAAGGGGTCTTTTCTTATTAATTAATTAAAAAGAAAAAAGGCCAGGAGAGGGGACTTCAGAGAAGTGGTATGTAGCTCCTTCCTTACCTGACTTGCTGGGTAAGATTGGGTGTGGATGTGTAGCATGTTTGAGACACCTGGGTAACAGCATGCAGGGTGGCTTCCTATGCTGCTTCTAAAAAGAGAGCTGTCTCAAGTTTATTGCAGGATAAATATGCACGTGGGCAATTACTGTAGATTAGTTAATGAGCTGTGAATCCACTGTAGGTTGCTTTGTGGTCATCTAGACTTTCTGAGATGAGTTCTTTTAAATGTGAGCAAAACATGCAGTGCTTTTCTTCAAAATTTACATGCAGCATGTGCATAAAAGAGCATAGAGCATGCTATGTATCTATTTTGTATGTGTAATTGCTCAGCAAACTTCAGGGCAGTTGTGTCTTCTTTCAATGGCAGTGCTGTAAAAACTAGCTTGGCACTTAACAGTTTTCGTGTCAGTGTCATGTCCAAAGTCTCCTTGGTAGGGCTGAAATAGCTGCCGGTTGACTGAGCTTGTTTACAAACAAAAGGCAGCTATTTTGTGTTTAAAATTAAATTATTGGTGAGCTGTTTATATTAACCTAGTAATTCAAAGTAATGGTTTCAGTGTTTTTTAAGATCTCAGATTGGTTGTGTATCCTGACTAGTTAAAATGGAAGGCACATACTTTTACTGTTATACTCACTCTCATTCTGCAGCTATTTCTAATTTGCACCTCTTTATAGTAGTTTATGTTTCTGTTCTAGCCATCCATTGTCTTTAGTTGGCTAAGTGGCTGTTTAGAGATACATGATTGTCATCTGTAATGATTGTCTTCCATCGTATTACTTGATGTCCCTTGGGGACTACCATTGTTTTGGAATCCTAGTTTACCATAGTGAGCTAGTAAAGTATAGCATGAATATTTTAGGATAGAGCTCCACCTGAATGAAATCCCACTGCTGAAATTACGTTGCAGCATTTCGTGTTCAACTGCTAAATTTCATTGTATTAATGTGGTTTAGGGCTCTTGGAAGTTGGACAGGTTCTAATCAATATCTGTGCCATGGTCTAGGTAAAAGAGAAACTGATGCTTTTCATTTCAGATAATGTCTTCACAAACTAGGAAGATAATATGAAAAGAAGCATGTAGAAGAACCAAGGATTACAGAAGTTGCCAGTTTAATCAAGTGAAACAACTGGTAACATCAAAAAATATTCAGTAATGTCTTTGAGATATCCGTGTTTATCGTGTAACCAATACTTGAGGACTGGAGGAAGAATCCTGAGGAAGAACGTTTTTCCATTTCTAACTTCTTGTGTGATATTTATAACTTTTAAACATTCTTGATATTTAGATATAATAAAAGCTTTGATACAAGTTTCTTTTACTGTCTTAATGATATTCCTGAAATTTACTTCATAATCATATCTTGTTTAGATATGATTCTTATTTCTACTACTTGTAGGTGTTGTTAGAATTCTCAAGCCTAGTCATTAAACAGAATTTTATCTTGAAACACATTTAATAGGACACAGAACTTCTCAGCTTTTCTCTGTTCCATGTAAGTATCAACAATGCCACATTAGAGCACATGTTTTAACAAATTCCTTATGAAAAGCTTCTTAGTGGACAGTTGGACAGTTTGTGTGACAATTCTAGGGAAGCTGCATGATGGTGTTTTTGAAGGCCCCATTTCCCATTCTGTGTCATGTCTTTCAGACAACATGTTCCTTTGGATGAGGAAATGAATCGTGCCTGTAATTTCCTATAACTAGCCAGGGCACAGCTAACTATCTTTAATTTTTGGGCACAGAAAGGTAGATGTGTTCCAAATTGCACTTTGCAATCTCTCAAATATTCTTAATTCTACTTAAAAATCGCATCAAGTAGCTGAGATGTGCTGCTTTAATATGAAGATTTGATGAGATTGTCGAAGCATTTTCGTAGTATTCACATCCTGGAGTTGATATGAATAGACCTGAAGTTTACTGTAACTGGTGCATCTCTGGGAACTAGAAGCATTCTTTGAAGTACATCTGAAAACTAGTAATTACAGGCTAAGTAATGTGTATGTCAGCCAGTTATAACTGTAGCATAGGAACTTCCTGGGGTGGGAGAGAAGGAAAATCTGTGGGCCAGATATGTGCAGTAATGTCACTTAATTTTTGGATTTTTTTTTTTTCTTTTGACCTCTTCTCTTTTGAAGAGATTCTCTTCAGATTTTTACCTGTTCATTCAAAATCCATTTTAAATTTTACTTATTTAAATTGCTTCAGGTAGGGTTTCCTGAAAGTTTTAGCTTGATCTAAAAGACTTTAGATTGACACTGTTGTGTTCAAAATGATCTGTTTCCAAGACTGCCCAGTATTATTGTCTCCTGATTTATTTATGTTCAGTAGCTTTTCATTGTGCAATTTCATTTTTGTATTTTAAAGGAAGTTATTACTGTTCTGTCCCTAGATTTCAACTTTTTCTCTTCCTCGTGTCTTCAGGTTTTTCATCCTGCTTTTGCCTGAATCATGTTTTGTCTGCTCTCATTTCATTACAGCTGTTGTAGCTGTCATTTGCTTAAAGCTAATGTAGCTAAAATAAATGAGCTCTAACTCAAGTTCTTTCCACTTGCCATCTTTCTAATTCAAATCTGTGACTTCATGTTCATTTGCATGTTTCTCCCTCACTCTTTTACTGAGCAGTAGAAGAATTTTGCTACCAAGACTCTTCCTTTCTTCCTGATTAGATTACTGGCTTCTGGTTTTATGCCTGTGGCAACTAGCCTCTTGTATTTTAATGCATGGGGAGGTGTTCCTCAAGTGAGGTAATCCCTACACAGATATTCCACTTCTACCACAGTGTCATGTCCTCTTTCTTCAAAGCCCTTTCCAACTCAGCTGCCCTAGTACAACATGCTACAGCTTGCCCTATTTGGCTGACATTATCGTATGTGCTTATAGTGACAGTAGTCTTTGTGCAGAAGCTCTGTCCTTTTCTGTGCCGCATCTTTCTGGAATTAATCAGTAGAGCCCCTGGCTGCTTTCAGCTTCAGGTTGGTGCTGCTGTGGCGTAGTTCACTAGTGACAGCCAAGGGAAGGAAGTATTACTGTGTGCAGCAGAATCATAGTGTCTGGGCTTCTTAATGCTGTTTCAAAATAGATCAAAGCTCCTGAGGATTGCTCCTTCTTTTTATATACTGTTTTCTTTTACTTGACCTTATGTCACTGGACTGTAGAGTCTTTACTCTCCTGTGGAGAATGGAGTGTAGGTTTCTGGTGTGTTAACATTTGTAGTATGGGTGGTAACTGTAGGTTGTCAGCTTCCTCAGTCGTTTTCAACTTCCTGTTTTGAGAAAGTGATTTATAGTGGTTAAAGATGTATGAAGTTATTCTGGTTGTCTTCAGTCTTGAAGTTGCTGTGCTGCCAATCTATGTTGTTGCATTGCTGTAGAATGCATTAACAGGTACAGAGGGATCTCTTCTGGAAAGCTCTTCAGCTAAGGAGGACCTATATCTTTTGGGTTAGACAGTAGTCTGACAAAGATGATCATTTAGCTGGATGAAGTTATTTGTGCATACTTCATAGTCTATGTTCTTTTTCTGTTCCTGCTGTTGGGAAGAGAGGAAGAAGTAGTAGAGGCATCACTGATTCTTAGCCTTGTCCTTGGTCCTTTTGGGTTTTTTTAAATCCAAATTAGGCAAAACAAGTAGAGTTAGGTCAGTCTCAAAACTTGACATTGGCTCTTCTTCATCAGATGGGAAATTAAGATCACTGCCTTGTAATGAGGCTTCATAATCGCATGATGTTCAAGAAACTGCCCTGAAAGAGCTGTTTTGTTACCACATCAATGTATATGTGCGTGTCATGAAGCAGTGGAGTTGCATGAAATATGTATATCCTGAAGTTCTGTCCTTTTTTGAAGTATAAGTTATGAAACAAAGGCTGTTAAAGGAAAAGCAGTTGACTGGAAAAAGGTGGGAGAATATGCAATATATGTTTAGTTAGAAAGGAAGGTGGAGAAGTGGGAGCTGTGTGAGCCTGGATTTGCTTCAATAAATAAACTACTTGTGAAAGAAATGCAACAGTTGGAAATTGCAGAAAAGAATGTGTTGAAGCTTAAACTACCAGGTGCAATTTTCATTAGAGCAATCTTGTAGGTTTGTTGAAGGTACTCCCTTGGTATGTCTCTCAAAGAGGACATGCACTTTAATGCCTTTTATACTGGGTATTACTGTGAGCACTTCAAATGCGCATGGAACTTCTCAAAGACAGCAAGGCACTTCAGCTATCCAGAGAGCTAGGAGGGAGTGTGGCCTGTACAGGACAAAAGTTGTCTTTGTTGCCTTTGACACTTCTTTGTGTTGTATAAACATACCTTAGGACAGAAAAGAGTATAGGCAAATAAATGCTAAAAGGACAGTAAATTCAGACTGTTAGAGAGATAGCAAATGTCAAACATTACTTTTTTACTGTATGGAGATAATTGCAGGAAGTACAGAAAATTTTGTAATTGTTTACACAGAACTGTAAAAATTAAGTTATTCTTGTTCTTTTCAAGGATCTTCAGGGCTATAAATATGTGATGGGCTTTCAGCTCTTCTTGTGGGCAGAGTGCCTGTGAAGATTGTTAGGATTTCTACAAAATAACATGATACTGGCCAGAGCATAAACCACTTGAACTACAGTAGGTGGCAGTGGCTATTTGCCTTGTTACAAACAGCTTCCTTTTTTGTTTGAAAACCTGGCAGCTAATAAAAATCTTGTTTCCTGTATTTGCAAGCATAGCTTGGTAATTCCAGTGTTTGAGGGCAGAGTGTTTCAGAGCGAACTCTAAACAAAGATCATGTTTTGGGTGAGATATTCGTGGTGGTTTTATAATTATGCTTCTTGGGAAGCTTTTTTAAGAAGTGAACTTAATGGTAGTAATTAAAAGAATAATCTTTTAAAGCTATTATAAAAGAAACAGTTCCGGTTCTAGAATTACAGAGGAAAGATCAGCTAATAATCTTGTAATGACAATAGTTGTGGGAAGTAACTCCTGTGTTGCCAATGTCATTGGCATAAAAGAAACAATTTTTTGCTGTCTATTTTGTAAGGAAACATGGCTGATTAGACTGTCAGATGTTTCTAAGTTACAGTGTGTGGCATACAGTCATATTCACTTGGAACATGAAGTCTGTCATTACTCCTAGAAGAAACACTCATTTAGCTGTTCTTGCATATGCGTAAGCTCTAGTTCTGGCTGTGCATCTTGCAATTCACTGTTGTCTTTGCTGAAGCACATTTCCAAGTTTGGTTCTAGTCCAAAGTAAGGCTTAAGCTTCCCTATTTTGAGTGTGTGATTAGTTCTGACTTTTCTTTTACTCTCTCTGTTGAAAGAGGAGACTTTTCAGCTAAATTTCTTGAGCCTTTAAACTGGAACACTACTTTCTTCAATCATGGAACGTTGATGTTAAAAGAAATTAATGGAGATGCTGACAGACAAAGGCTTCAGCATATCTTCAGAACAATATGATCTCATTGTTTCTCTCTACTCTATGTGCATTATCTCTTTTTCCTTGTTTCTGATGCTTGACTGTATGTATACCCTTTAGGGTAGAGATAGTCCTTTTGTTCTGTGTTTGAAGAAAATGAAAGGATCAGGTGGTAGGATATAAATCATAAATAAAAATAAAATGCTTATTGTTCAAGGCTACTGAAATAATAGTTGTGTTTTGTGCACTTTAGCACCGCTCCTTGGCTGTTAAGATGATAATTGCTTGCTACATCTTTGGTTAGGAAAACAACAGTTCTCTATTGCATAGTGCTTTATTTCCTTCTTTCAGGTGAATGTTACTTAAATCTGAAAAGATAATCCTGGTTAGTGCATTTATGTGATATAGTGAAATTGTGCTCTATCTCATATTGGCCTCATTAGCCACCAGCGTGCCTGTAATAAATGTGGATAGAGTCTTCCTTAATCTTCATTTGCGAAACCTACCCATGATGATGCATATACCTAAAGTGTCTGAAAAGGCTTTTTTTTCCCTTGCATATCAGTTGGTATATCCTGGTATAGCAAGATAGGCAGAGCACTCTTTGCCAGAAGTCCTTGAGTAGCCATATGTTATCACTTCTATGCTGTATCCAAAAAAGTTAATTGTAAGCTAAAATTTGTGCTTTCTTTATCTTTTGGGATTGTATTGTAGTATAGATAGAGTATAAAGATAGCATAGTATGTGGTATTTTGTTGCATGCCTGATCTTATGCTCGTTTTGTTTGTCCTCATAGATTATTTTTTCCCCCCTCTTTTCCAGGTTATATACATCTCCAAAGAAGAAACTGACTCCAGGGCAAAAATGTATCAGTCCATTAGTTTGGTGCAGGCAGGTATTGGATTACCCAAGTCCTGACGTTGAATGTGCTAAAAAGTCACTGATCCACAGGCTGGAACAAACAATGTCAGGTGAGTTCCTGCACACTAAAACCACTGGGTTGTATGTATTTACTCTGAAACACAGTCAAAATTAGCTGATAGTTGTGAGATAAGACATTCAGCAGTTACTTGGGTCTTAAGTTTTTATGTTTTACAAGGCGTAACTAATTCGACTCATTTTCTGAACTGTATGAACAAATGAAAAGGCAGCATAGATTGTGGGTCATGATTTCAGTTTTATACTATCTTCATAATTTGGGCAGACGTTTTCAGGAAGAAACAGTGTTTTTAACTTGAAGGTTTTCTTGTCTTATTTTAAAATAGAAGCCTGTATTAAACTATCATAATTTTTAGGTGCTTGACAGCATGTTAACATGGTTTTCTGCTGGATTATCTATTTTATTTCATCTAAGGAAATGGAGGCTTAAGTTTGTGAATACTCTGGGGAGGTAATAGTGATTTCTTTTCCTCCCATCCCCAGTAACTTAAGATCTTGTTACAATCAGATTAAAAAACCCCAAAGTTTATGATTCTTCCTTGATACAAATTGCGTATGAAAGCCTACATTCTCCATCCTTCTATTACCAGCATTTTTTATGTCAGACCAGCAGCAAAATGCTGAAGGACTGATTAGAATTCTCTGTCCATCTGTTTTCTTGATTTATTTTAATTTCTTTATTGGAGCCTATTTTTATTTTTTAAAATATTCTTCTGAGACAACTTACTTTCTTGCTATTAATAGCTGTTCTCTCCCTGTATTTCCGTTTTTTTGCACTCTGCTACGTTTTTAACTGTTATGTTCAGTAGTTAGCAGAACAGCTGGACTTAAGCTAGGAATAAGTGAACACACACAGCTCCAGGAATGTTCCCAACTACCACCTTCTTTACATGGTTATATGTAAACTTTGTGCTGAGTTTGACTGTAACTTTTTTTCCCTTCCTTGGATCCTTTTCTGAAGCAATTCAGTCTTTTTTCTGGTTTGTGCTAAAATTGTTCTTAATAAAATTTGAATCCATTTTTTATTCTTATAACAATCATAGGCATAGTGGTAAAAGTGCCCTCAATATGAGTCACCATTGATCTTCTCCTGTTTCTTGTGCTTTTTTTATGCTGCCTGGACATCTATTAACAATTTTCCTGGACAGTTAACATGATTTGCTACAGGCAAAGGCTGAAATTCTAAGCAAAGAAAAGTACCCAGATCACAGGGATTTACAAATGATGATCCAAGTTTGGGAATTTGAATACTACTGAATATTTAAGACTGGATAGCAGTTGATTGACCTAATTCCTTTCATGGTTTACCTTCTTTTCATTAGTGAGTAGAAGTCTTCCAGAAGTACCACAAATTCTGTTACCCTTAGGGTATATCTTTGATCATTCAAACAATGTCTTTAGGTAACTTCACCTCATTTTTTTCCTTGGACCTGAGAATCTGCCTCTGGCAGTGATACGTGAAAGAATATTACAATTCATCTAAAGTACTAATAGGAGAAAATACTAATGATAGAAGAGATAGGCACTAATATTGCTGGTTGAAGCAGATTGCATGAAAAAATGAATTTGTAACAAAATAGAAAATTGTCCTTTATAGCAGCCAATCTATTACAGATACAGGGTAGCAGGAAGCTCCACTGGAGGAGATGAGTAGTGCTGCTTGTAACCTTGTTTGTGTTTTCTACCCTACAACTTCAGGATTATCTTGTGACTTGCATTTTACATAACACTTATTCCTCATGGACCCATCACTTAACCTTTTACTACCTACTGTGTCAGTTTATCGATTTTGGTTCCAGTCTCTGTGGATAAGGCTTTTTACACTGCTGTTACTTTCTTTCCTAAATCCTTGCTGATGTTTCTTTTGCATTGACTCTTTTTAATGTTGTCAGTTCCTGTTGTTACCTCTTTCTAATTTAATATCTTTTTGCTGTTTCTCTCGTATTTCACATATTCATATTCCATCCTATTTTCCACTGTGTGATAATAAAGGAGGGCAGAGCAGCTCTCAGCTCCAAACTGCTGGGGGCAGTTACTGATGCACAGTGCCTTGTCACTATTTAGCTCAGGTTTACAGTTGCAGAGCAAGTCCTGCTCAGTGTTGGAAGCATGTTCAGACTAGAGGAAACCTTAGGTATATTCTGCACTCAAATTTTCCTATTTTCTACAACAAGAGAGATTTATGACTGTTTTAACAAAATGTTAACTAAAAGGAATTAGATGCTGCATACTGTTTCTGAATGTTATAAAAGAAAATTAGTTAAAATAAAATTGTTGATCATCAACCCTCCCCTTTGGTTTTTTGAGAGCTAATGTGTAATCTTTTGTAAGATAGTGTTTTATCCAATATAGGATCAATTAAATGTTAAAATGAGTTATCTGTCATGCTGATTTTGTCTGACACTCCCAATAAAGACCGCATCTCTATTTGTAAAATAGCAATGTCTTCCTGAGTTACAGAAATCCCTGTTGGAAAACCTTTAGGAGTTCTGGGCCAGAAAAGAGTTTGAATCCAGCTTTTTTTTTTCCTGGGAAAATGCTGAGGAAGGTAGAAGTTTGCATTAGTTAGGATGAAAACTACTGTACATATCAAGGCTCATCACGTACCAGAGCAAACTTTTTATATGTAGCAAAAGTATATTTACTTTCATCTAAAAAAATCTGTGTGATCAAATATTTTGTATCATTATTGGTATGTACAAAGAGCCTGTTTTGAAGGTTATACAGTAATACAATTGTTTTCTGATTCGTGTTAGTATTTTAAAATACTTGTCTATGTAATAAGTACAAAAGAATGTTGTGCAGTCTTACATTTTAGAGGTTTTTTACTGACACTTTGTGCAAGAGATGAAAAGTAAATTATTTTTAGCGTGAGAAAAAAGATTCAGTTGGAATAGATGCTTTAGGATTCCTATGTGAACACCAGAACTTGCTATCAAAGGAGTGGCCTCTTGTAAGTCAACCAGAATACAACGAGTTGTAATTATTGGTTTTGTTAACTGAGCTTTGTAATAAAATGGATATTTCCCTTCTGACACTCAAAATAAAGTGGAGGTACCTCAAGAATACTTGCTAGAATTCACTGAATTCACTAATTGGTGAAATTAATGCATATTGTTTAAAACTTGCAGTGAAAGGTGAAATATAAGCATTCCATCCTCCATCTATAACTGTCTTTTCACTCTAACTGGTTTAGAAAGTACCTTTGCACAAGTTGCAGTTTTAGGAATTTGCTTCAAAGTCAACTTTAATTTCTGCTGGTTTTGCCTCTGCTACATTCTGCCATTGGCTTGGTTGGATGACATGTTTTTTTAGGGCACTACTAAAAACTTACTTAGTGATGCAATCAGCTAAAATACTCTAGATATTTTTAACTTAAATCCACTTTAGTAGGCCAGATGATAGTGCAGCCCCACCGTTGTTTGTACTGGACAGTTGAGGAGGTGTAGCGAGTAAGAACAAAGAAGGTAGGAGGAGCTAAAGCAGCCTTTGCTGCTGAAAGCAGCATTTCATGCAACTTCTTGTAATGTCAAAACAGCAGTGATTTTTAGTAAATAAATTGGAGTTCAATTCCTTTTTTTTTTGTCCACTACTATCCATAGCCTAATTGCTACTGTGCTTATTGAAGCCCATTTTCACTAATAGAAATGTCACACAACATTCTCTAAATAGCTTACTTTCTGTAGCTAGGTGAGCTGCAACTTAATCTAACCTAGATTTACATACCATCAAGTTAGGATCTCTAGCTTTCAGCTTAATGTTTTGTGGTTTAATTTGATCTTTTATACACTCCTGTATAAATATACTTTCAGCAATGAAGGAACTGATTTTTACCAAAAGTGCCAGATTTTCCTTAGGTACCCACTTCCCCTGTTGAAATTCCATTTTCTATTATATTAAAATAAAGTGTAAAACTTCTGAACAAAATAATCAAATAAGTAACTATGCAAATCATACACCTGGCAATTGGGGGAATTGCAGTATCATATGGAAAATGTTCACTAATGGTTAACATTTATCTGAAAGTACTTTAGCATTGAAGTATTTACAATAAATGGCAAAGGAAAGTACCCAATTTAGATCTTATATATGAGGCTGAAGCCTGTGGATAAAAAGTCCAAAGTCATTAGAACAGAAGGGAATAACCCCTACAGTCAATTTGCCTTAGCCTGGTAGGTTCATGGTACCCAGAAATATAAACAGAAGCATTTGCCTGGCTTAATGCTTTTTCATTTTAGCATATGCTTAGGGAAATTTTGTAGGTGGTATTGCTTAGTTCTGTGGAAGTATTGTGTGATCTACACAGGTCTGTGAGTTCTGGAGAACTCGACTTCGTGGTATGCTCTGGTTTGTATGCAATTGTGCATCGGATGTACGTTACTGTAACTTAGCTACCACTGTCCTCCTGCTTCACAGCACCAACACTGGACATCTTGAAGAGATCAGTTGTAGTGATCTTAGATCTGACTGCTATGATGAAAGTACTTATCACTATCTTGTCTTGTCCTCTTCTCCTACTCCTTTCACAATGTGGTTATATCTAGGGGGTGAAGAAGTCAGTTGAAAAATTTCCTGGTGTCTGAAATTTTCTACTTGAACTGTACAGAAATTAAATGACACTGAAGATACCATATAGTATTGTATTAATTTTTCATTGGTTCCTTCAGTATAATTCATCACTTTTCTCCTCTTTCTTACAGCTCTCAAGAGACAGAGTTTGTACAGCAGTCCTTTCAGTGCGGTCAGTTACGCGAGCTCTTATAGTCCAAATACCGGTAGCCCCTACAGCAGTGGTTTTAACTCTCCCTCCTCAACACCAGTGAAATCTGCTTTAGTGAAACAGCTCATACCTCCTGGTACCTCAGGTAAATGTCTGTGTGACTGTGTGTCTAGTCTTTTGCTGTCTTCTTCCTCCTCTTCCTTTGAAAAACATGCTCAGATAGATGACTTTGCATTGAACTAGAGTAAGAAAGAAACCAAAACCTTGTCAGTCTTTTGTAGGATGTTTGCAGTATTTAAGCTTTTTAGGAAAGTCTTTTTTACAGACTTTCTGACATGAGATACTTATTAAAATGTTTTCTTCGGATGTCCACGTGCCAAAAAATCACTGATGTATACTGGCAGTTAGATTAAAACAGAACCTTAGTCCTGTGGAGTCCCAGGGTCAGTAAGTGGCTTTTGGAATTGACTGACATGTAAGTTGCGTGGTAGGTGTTCAAACCTTAGGTGCTGGTAGTTGCAAAGTCTTTGCAGCTACAGTTGCAATAGTTAGTAAACAGTAGGTTTACTGACTGAAACATTTGGTATGTAAAGTATCTATCAGTACTTCTGAGATGTGAACTATAGAATCTAAGAAGATGCATTTTTTAATTAAAGGCATTCCACAAGGCTTTGCAGCTATCAGTATAAACACTAAATTCAGATGATGTTTTCTGCCTTTATTCTACACCGTAGATGTTTTCTGGGCGTGATAAAAATTGATGCCTGGAACATATCACTATTCTGAAGTCATACTGTTGGCTTATTGTATATACTTTAACTAAAGTTAGCTTACAGGGAAGGTGAAAAAAGCACTGCATTGACAATCCAATTCTGTATAGTTCAGTGTGGACTTGTAGAGAAGCCTGCACTGCACCAGAGCCATTACTCAGGTTTTGTCTTCATCTCTCTAACTCTGCTCTGCATTATGTCCTACAATGGTGTGTCTGCCTGGGGAGGACAGAGATGTAACAGGCAATGGGATGTCAGCCAGAAGGCAGAAAACAGGAAGAGTTTTTCCTTGTTCTAGTTTCCATGTTATAGTTTAGCAGAAATGTGTATGTGGAACAGATAGTATTTTCAGATAAACTGTATTTTAAGCATTCCAAACTGAATCAATATTCATTGGACCAGCATGTCCTTACCACTAAGAAAGATCTAGTCCAACTCATGTCTTACAAGGTAGTAAGCAGAGGTGAGAATGAAAGCACAAATGGAACCAGGTATGCAGTTGCTTTTGTTTGTAGAGCTGTGCAAACTTCATAGCAGTTGAAACATGGTATGATAGAACAGACTATATGTCATTAATTTGTTTAGGTACCATTGCAATGATTTTATAAAGTTACCCGTTTTTAGAAGGTAATGGCTAAGCTCTGCTTTTGTAAGTTATATTTTCACCCTAGGTTAGCAATCAAATGTTTCAAATGGTCTGTCAGACTAAATGTCTCAGTAATAATCTGTTTTCAGATTGGTAGTTCTTTTACTGGGAAAGGAAATGCAGCTTCCTTTTTTTTCCTTTCTTTTAAGTAACATTTCCTGTTACTTTATTTTCTTTCCATAGGTCATCTTAAAAGTTCGGGAGATAGAAATCCTCCGCTAAGTCCACAGTCCTCTCTGGACAGTGAATTAAGTGCATCAGAGATGGATGAAGACTCTATTGGGTCTAATTACAAGTTAAATGATGTTACAGATGTGCAAATTTTAGCACGAATGCAGGAAGAAAGTAAGTGGCTTTTTTTCTGAAAACGAAGTGGAGCCATTGGGGTTTTTCCTTGAATAATTCCAGTCACACTTGCTTAGCAGTAACGGAAAAGGGATGTAGATTCTGCTGTGAATGTACAGGTGTAGATGACCCAAGAAAGATGGTTGAGGGCTTAAGCCTCCAGGCTAAGGAAAGGGAGTTGCTGTGCAGAATTGTTCTTTAGGGACAATGGACAAAAAAGGCTGGAGAGTATGAATTTGTAAGATAGAGTATTTGCTAAAAGGAAGGTGGTTAGAATGGACTACTGCCTGTCACCATTTTTCTCAGGAGATATATGCCTTCCTGATGTAATCCAGTCTTGTTGACATCAGTGCTTAAACCATAATTTAAATCACCAAAATGTAAAATCACTATGGCAAAAAATAGTTTTAAAAGCACCTATGTAGATGTCTCTCTTTTATTATAGCTTTAGTTGAGACTGTCTTTTTGTCCCTCTGAGCTTGCAGAAAGTGGTAATAATTTCCGTTGTCTAACAGGGTGGTCTCCTGATTATTGTGCATCCTCATCAGTGAAAAAAAACAAAACCAAAGGCCCAATATATATATTTTTTTATAAATTATGTACGTGTGCTACCCTAATATATTAGATGCACAGAAATACACAAATATATGCAACATTATAACTTTTTAAAGTATGAGATAAAGACAAAAATAAATACTGTTTTCAAATACTGGTTGTACAAATTTTTCTCCTGTCCACCAGTGGATTCTTTTGTGTACTCCTGGGTGTGTGGGCACCACACTTCAGAGACCACTGATCTAACAACTCCAGTTTCTCTGGGGGCAGATTATCATGCTGCTTGTTTGGTTACATTAACTGATATATTGCAAGAGACATTTCATTGTGGCTGCTATAATGGTTATACGATGTCATATGATACCAAAACTAAGGTGTAGCCTGTGTTGCTAGAATCCAGCCTGGGAGAGGAGAGGAACAAGTAAGTACACAATACATCTATACTGATGATTGCTGTACTAGGAAATGGAATGTGCTCACCTACTTATTTCAAGTCGTTATTAGCTGGTAGACAACTTTCTGGTACTAAACTGAATTCATGTAATGCTTCAAATAAAAGGTGAGCCAAATTTGAGTTGAGAACTGCATAGATATTTGTAGGCACTGTCTCTAGTGTGAACCATCTGTGTGCTGGAAGCAAGTAAACAATGTTCTCATTGTTGCCAGGCCTCCGGCAAGAATATGCAGCAACTGCTTCTCGGCGTAGTTCTGGTTCCTCTTGCAATTCTACAAGGCGAGGCACGTTCAGCGACCAGGAGCTTGATGCGCAGAGCTTAGAAGATGAGGAAGATGGCACACATCACACAGTGCACCCTGCTGTTAGCAGGTTCTCACCATCACCTCGCAGTTCTCCCTGGCCTTCACCAAAACAATCTCCAAGAAATTCACCTCGCTCCCGCTCACCTGCTCGAAGCATAGAGTACAGTCGAGCGTCACCACAACCTATGATTAGCCGTTTACAGCAACCTCGTCTTTCACTTCAAGGCCATCCTACAGACTTACAGACTAGTAATGTCAAAAGTGAAGGTAAAAAACTGTCTCAAAGTTGTTACACAAGTAGTTTGGATAGTGTGCAGTACTAAAGCTATATGCCTGTGTAACATCATGGTTTAATCGCTGAATTGTTGAAGAAAAAGCAGAGCAAACAAAGCATCAGTTCTGCTGGGGAACCCGTATAGTCAGATGATTTGACAGACTTATATTTATTTTAGATGTTACCCAGTCACTGAATATAATTGAGTTTCATGGTGACCAAGGTCTATCTTTGGCAGGCAAATGCACAAAAATAAAGCAAGGAAACTATCATTGACCACTATGGTTAGGCCTTGCAGATGACAGAACAAAATGCAGAGGAAAGTAACTGTGGTCAGATAAGGATAACGTGGCAATTTATGCGTGCTTGTAGCCTGTGAGACAGCTGAATGCTTTCTTCTGGCAGCACAGGACTCTCAACTCTTTGACAATGAACGTGGCCTTAAAAAATATTAGTACTTAACTCATGCATTTGTAGGATATTTTAGATATCTCAAAGCTGTGTAAACTGCTGCATGAAAAAAAATAAAGCTTGCAGTAAACTCAGTGTACTTATACTATATTGGCATAGAACAAAATAATGTAATCCTGATAGGATTTTTCTTGAATGTACTTTTTCCTGGTAGCAATCTGGCAGAAACTCGTTTAACTGGGCTGAAATTTTGCAAGCATATTCCCATTTCAGCAAGCGTAGTTTTTATCTGGCAAATAAAATGTTAAATTTAGAAAGGATATACATACAGATAGTAAGAATTCCCCTTATTAGTAATAGTGGCTTGGGGAAATTTTAGGTATTCACAGCGCAAAAGGTAATCAATTATATTGTGATTACCTGTTGAGAATTCTTTTCCCATTCTTTTCTGGGATTTTATGAAAGTCGTAATGCATGCTAAATGAGCTGCAACAGAAATATCCCATGAGAGGCAAGGTACCAAAAGCTGGTATCCCACATGCCAGAAGGATCAAAATAGAGTGTGTGATCATGTGTTTCTGAAACACTTCCAAGGAATTCTTTTGCGGTGATTTTTGTGCAGCTGAATGTTGCTTGGATGTTCGGAGTTGATACAGCAGCAGCCAAAAAAAGTTGTTCAGGTTTTCTTTTTTTTTGGCTAGAATGTTTGGAGGGAAAGTTGGTTGACAGGGTTCAATAGTGTACCCAACTGCAGTGCAAATTGCTAAGTGCCGAAAGTACACTTGTAGGAATATTCAGCTGATGAAGATTTAGTTTTGTTTTCATCTTTAGTGCTTGTGCATGGTTAACATACTTCTTCCCTGCATCCCTCTGCAGAATCAGGTTGGCCACTCATCCTATCAAGGCATCTGCAGTCGTCTATCCAAAGTATGTCATCAACCCAGCTCTGCATGGGTTGGAGAAACACAGAATGTCATTAGACTTGAGAAATATTTAATGGCATCTTTTTGTATTCTGCGAGCAGTGGTACAAATGTTAGTAGGCCCTTGAAGAATCAGTATTAGCTGAGTAGATAGTCAAGTCATATGTGAAAGATGAAGCATAACTGGACAGTTCAATAATTTTGAATGCTGTGTATGAAGAGGTTCTTTCCAAGTGGGTGGCTGATTTTTGTTGTATAATGGGCTGATGTGGGACTAGTCAGTCTCAAAAATTTACTCAAATACCTATGTTTTTACTCTTCAGGCAAGCATTCTGTTATAAACAGGTAAATAATTCAAAAATTGTGTAAAACTGCAAATTAGGTTTGTCTATCCAGTTTTCATAATAGTACAACAAAACTCAGAGAATCATAATCCAGTTATGTTTCAACTTCAAAACACAATATGCTTGACTTTTTTCACCACAGGTGAAAAATGTACATTCTTGCTTTTTTAGATGGATAAATATTCTGTATGTGATAGATCTGAGAAGAATTAATGTAACAAAATATGCTTTTAAATCACGGTGTAGTTTTATGTGGCTAACATTTTGCATCAGTGAGATTTGGGGTTCAGCTACAGATTCACAACCTGACCTTTGTCCAGCATCACATGACATGTTGTGGTATCTTTGTATTATTTTGTACAGAAAAACTAAGGCGTAGTCTTCCAAACCTGTCCAGGACATCTAACATCCAAGCTGAGTCTGTGAAAAACAGCAGAAGTGACTCAAACTTTCAAGTGCCAAATGGAGGAATACCTCGCATTCAACCTCAAGCCTCAGCCAGTAAGTACCTTTAGTGCCAATTCAATGTAAATTTCAGAATTAAGTGATGGTACTCAGCTGTCTTCCAGTTTCATGGCAAAATGAAACATTGCATGCCACACTGGAGATGCTAGTCCTGATTTTTAATCAGACCTGTGTGAATCTGCTTTTTTGGTACACAAAATCTGGTACTCATTATATTAAAAAAGTCTGATTTCTTATTAAAGTGTCATTCATTCATAGTTTCCTAAAAATATATACAGAAGTAATATAAAGAGTATAAATACAGTATTTGGACATTTCAGAAACTTTTTTTTTACTAGGCTCTGAAAAAACACCTGTATGATATTTATATATATATTTTTTTAACTGTTAAAACCTGATCTTAAAATGTTAATTTAAGTTTAACCCGTCTGCAGTTTCTTTTCTTCTTTCCTTTTTTTTTTTTTTTTTGGCACCTGGAAATTATATATCCAGTTCCTGATTTTATTTACTTTCTAAAATGTCAATTACTTCCTAGAAAAGGTTTGGATGAACCTGTGTCCCATGAAACAAATTGGCCCATTGCTGGACTACTGTCTGCTATTTTGTCCAAAAGTGAACTGCTGATACGAGAATGCTGCTAATCTCACAAGTCTCTTAAAAATAGTGACCTTAAAGAAGCCAAAGCAAATGAAACTTAAATATTCAGTGTTTCTTTATATGCCAATATTGCCAGTTCCTGTTGTTTAAATGTTTACTGACCATTTTATTTTAAAACAAGTTTCTGAATTTAATAACCTTATGTGACATTTTAAAGGGAAGAACATAATATGAATATTATTATGTGAAAAGCCTTGAACTATAAAAGTTCTTTGATAAAAGTTCATCAGTAATCTAAATATTTGATGGGAAATGTAAAATAATATTTGTGAATTAAAGTAGAGAGTTTTTTTAACCCAACAAACAATGGAGGCATACTGGTAAACCTAGTTGGGTCTCCTTAAAACTTTCAAAACAGTGTGTTGATGCTGCCAAATACAGTTAAGTACGGAATATGGAATACAGACCATGCCAAATACTGCATGATTTTTGTCTCTGTAGTGACTCAGACCAGATGTAAGGTTGTGTGGACAGTTAGTCCCAGGTACGTGATACTTCCTGTAGTCAAAAAAAGTTAGTGTGACTTTATGATTGTTCATATAGATTACTACAGCCTCCTTTTACCTTGTCCTCCTTCTTCCACCAGAAGGTGGGATTTCCAACTGAAAGGGCATGTGTGTAGTTAAAAAGCAGGAGTGTTACCTGTTACTCAGGCTTATCAAACTGTAAAGTATTCAGAGCAGTTGGACAGTAGCTCTCCAGCTGTGCTATTTCTGTGATAGGAAGAATAATCAAAACGACCTGAAAGAAAATGAAGGAAAATTATTTGTAGTAAAAATCTGTACAGATTTTATTTGGTGTTTTAAAATAGAGTGAATTGGGAAGGGAAGAGCCCAGAGGTCAACTTAGTTAGCTAGAAGGCTATTTCCAGAATGAAAAGTATATTCATGGTGAAACTCTATGGATAGATCAGACAACAGAAGTCTCAATAGTCAATATTTAGTCAATTACTTCATTGTAGGAACCAAAGTGGTGTGACTATGGTTATATGTTCTTTTTTTTTTTTTCCAACTTGTGGATGCATTAAGAATCACAGAAATTATTAGGCAAATTTGCTTGCCTTTCATGGAATATTTCCCCAAATGTGAACCGCTCTAGACCAACTTACATTTAAATGTAAGTTAAGTATCATTAATGAAGGCCAGATTTCTAGCTTTTACAGTTTCCCTGCTCTTACAGATGTTTGTCAGAGTCTTGCTATTGACAATCGTAAAACGGTTTGTGTATGAAGTCAATGAGTAAGTATCTTTGCTTAGTCTGGATTAAAAAATTTTCTGCAAAAATGTACATTGTATAAAAATTTCCAGAATTGTGTCCTTTTTATTGTATACTTTTTGTTTTATTTGGTTTGTATTTTGTCACTTTGCACAAAGCACTGTTAAATTGCAGCAAATTTTTGTTTTCCCTTGGCATTGATTTCTGGGTCTTGGGATTTCAAGCTTCCTCATACACCTGCTAGTTTTGCATGAGCTTACCTTTGCAAGGACGCTGGCTTGCCACCCAAAGTCACTACTTTTCTCCTTGTTGAGGATTTGCGGTTCATAATTTACTTGCACATGTGCTGTGGCTGCAATACTGAACTTGCTATGGTTGCTGGCATTCAAAAATGAGCTAGGAATCCAGTAAGTTTCTGAAAAGATAATTCCTCTTATGGTTATATAGGCAAATTGAACACACTTGCTTACACAGAAGAGGGAAGACGTATAATATGTTTAGAAGTACAACTGTAAAACATGAAAACATTTGACATTTAAAGTTTTAGGTGCAATGCAGTGAACAAACCAAATTATTCTTGAAAAGAGATTGAGTGAATGAAATAACAGTCATAACAATTAGAATGTTCATTTACATCTGATTCTCCATGCCATTATGCAGGAGTACTTTTTTATATGAAAGTCAGTAAATATTTCACATTAAAACCCTGGAAGATACAGTAATACTTGTGTCATGTTCCCCGAGGAATAGGAATTGTCTAAAGTGTTAGTGATGGGAAGTCTCTGTACTTGGGTCCTGCACCACATAGATTGTGCAAAGCTGTAGACTTTGTAGGATGGCTTCCATGTAGGAGCTGCCTGCTTTCTAGTGGATTGTGTGACGCTTTTGTACTTAGTGGCACTGTGAGCACATGGATTTTAAATCTTTAAGCAGAGATAAATACAATACTTTCTCAAAGAGCTGTAGGTTGTTCAAACTATCAATAAAGTGACAGTCTGCTTGCCAAGATCCAACTGCTTGGCATTGTTCAGAGCAAAAGGAGGAAGAGTAAGTTTCGAGGAAACTAACTATTCTAGTTCGGCTGATCAGAAGTAAAAGTAACCACTTGTATTTCAGTGCACACCATTTGTGACAGGTACTGCCACAGCATACAGAGCACTTCAAGTGCAGCAAATGGTGTGGATAAGTGTGCTTATCCACATGCTTATCTCAAACTGCATGTTTCCTCAGCATTGTTCAAAGTGTACTGCCTAAGTTTTTTGCACTGTGGTTCGGTGCACAGAAATGTTTAGTTATTGAGTGTCTGTTTCATGGAGTCTCCATTGAGAAGGAAGGAATTTGATATATATGTATTTAAAATTCTTTCCATATCATCCCACATCTCTGACTTGCAAGAAATGTGAATAATGATGGGGGAAGAAAGTGCCATGTGTGGTAGCATATTTAAATCTGAGTGAATTAGGGCAAAACAAATTCAAAATAAGAAGGAAGGAGCTGTTCTTCATTTTGTGTGGTAAAACAAAAACACTGATTCAGTAAAAAATGGTATAGTGGAATACTTGAGGACTGAAATACTCTGGCCACTGGTCTGCCTCAGTACATTTCTAGGAACTGTGCTCATTTTTTAAGGTCTTACTGTCCTTTATTGGCTGTGGACGGGTATACCTTAAAAAAAGTTTATTGGAAGACCTTATGCCAGAAGTTGAATCAGAATTGCATATTGCCACATGCTGTTTTGTATTAGATTCTAGTTGGTAGAAGGAATAAGGCTTTTATTGTTAATATGCACAGACAGCATTTTACTGTGTTTATGAACACTTTAATTCCTCTTTGCTGTTTGTTGAAAATGACAGTGTTAGTTAGTTATTAAGACTGAACTGAATAGACCCCCTAGTCATATTTTCAGCACGATGTTGAAACACATGATGAACTTCTTTTATAGTTCTTAAAATACTGTGAAGTTTGCACTAACTGAAGGGTAGGAAAAGTGATGGCAATTATTATATGCTATTAAGTTTAGAAAAGGATTAACTAATGTTATTAGGATTCTAATTGTCCTTCTCCTACCTTCTTTATTGTGATATTCACGAACTGGTGATAGGATTACTGAGCTTCCTTACTCAGGGTCAGGATCTTTATGCATAGCTGTTCCCCCATCTTTCTTCCTTCTCACTATGGAAATAAGCCTTGCTAGTGCAATCAGTTTTATGCTAGTATAAAACTCCATACATTGAGGTGAGCAGAGATGTTAATTCACACATCATGTTACAAAGACTGTCTGAAGGCAAAGCTTTATTTCATTGACTGCTTTCTTCCTTCCCCCCTTAAATATGCTGTGGTGAAAATACAGAGTCAATGCATTCCTTTTGGCAATAGGTAATTCTCTCCATGCCAAGACTCTGCAGCTTTTGGAACGCTGGCTTCTCTCTTGGTAACTGGTAGGTAGTGAGGTCATTTCAAGGCAATACCAGCCCTTGAATGTTACTAGAGAAAAGGCAGGACACAGGAGCAAAGAAGCAATAAAAAATAGTTTCCATCATGTTGTGTACATGCTGGCAGCTGATAATTCTTAGCATTAAGTCTTCATTTTAAGTTTGAGTCCTCTTGCATACCCTTTTGAAGAGGGGAAAAAAGACATCTGGCTTACGTCTCCATAACTGGAAAACACAATTTGTTTATATGATGATCATATTAGACAAAGATTTATGCCTTTCTTTAGTGTTAATATATTTTTGAAAACACTATTAAAATGAAAAGTTTAGTCTTACTAGGTCAAATATGACAGTTTAATTTTCATCTTTGTATCTAATCTTGCACTCATATTGCTGTAGCATGTTTGCTAGGTGGCTTGTTCTCCCTTTGGTGTATTAATTTTTTTTTATTATTTTTTTTTTGCATTTCTGGGCTTTTTGCCCTGCAAGAAGCTTTACTCTTACTGAATCTGCGCATTTTGCACTGCAAAATTTCTGACACACTCCTCTGTAACTTTTCGTCATTAAGAGCAAGAACCATTCACAAAACCCCATCACTTCCAGAGTCATAACTGCTTTTTGAGTGTTTAACTCACTCTGTTCCTTGATGCTTCACAAGTGGATGCAATTCTGAAACTTCCAGTAAACTTAGTTTCCATATCTTCTTAGACAAATATAACACTTCTTGTCTTTCAACAGCTCTGCAAAGGCAGAAAAATTTGCCTCGTGCTGCCTTCAAAACCAAACAGTTTCTTCAAACTCCATCTGCAAAAGGAGGTAATTAACTTACAACCTCTTATCAAGCTCCATCAAATCTCAGATAATTGTTCACCTGCATTAAATCTCACATGTGCTAGATTAATAAAATTGCTGTTGCATGTCGAGATTAACCAAGTGGTCCTTGCTATACAAAAGTTAACTTTTTGGTCTAAATATTAAAAATAAACTCCGCATCATATAGGAGATTGTATTTTGAGATAAAAATCCAAGGATTTATGACTTTCTAGCATTAATCAGGAAATCTGTATTAGAAAAGTACACTCCTAAATCCATATTCATTAGGCCTGTATTTGGATAGGAAGTTTTTTAATTGCAAAATACAGTTTTTTAAAGCAAAAGTGGTAAAAATATACATACTTTGTGCTAAAACCAAAACCTAACAAGTTTATCCTTGAAAAGATGAGCACAGAATATCAACTTGTTTTGTGTGTGCTTCTGGTTTCTCTTTTCCTCACAAAACTGGAAGGTTAACCCCAAGGTACAGTAATTAGATTTCTTTTTTTTTTCTCAAGGAATTAGAGACTTTTGTATATAATATTCCAGTTTCCTAATGGCTGAACTTGCCTTTTTTTTTTTGAAAAGAAAATGGAATATATTGAGTCTCTAATCCAATTAGACAAGTTTTATCTGATTTTTAATCAACTCTGGCAGCCTTTTATGTGACACTGCCTCAGTTTCACAATTAAGAGAAAATAATTGATTTTGGTTTTAAGCATGGTCTGTTGTCTATTACAGTTTAGAAGATCTCATTTTAAGGATCATATTTCACTTGAGACTAATTCATAAGCCCTCTGGATGCTAGAATCCTTTAAGCACTGTAAGAGTCATTTGTGCAGACATGAGGGTGACTGACAGAATGTACGTGTTCCTCTCGGTGGTGTAACAATGCTGACTTCTTTGAGTCACCTTCATTCCATGCAGAAACTTTTAGTGAAGTACGACTGTGAAACAGATTCATATGGATTAATAGGAAGTCTCTACGTTTTTCCTAATACTTCATACCAAATAAAGAAAAGTTCTCACAGTGTTCTCCTTTGGCATAAGCCCACCATCTCGATTCCTCTGCAAAGCTGTCTTGCTTTCTTTCCGGCTGGCTATGCCTTCTTCTGGATGTCTGGAACACTCATTAGGTCAATGGTCTAGTCTGAAGCTGTGGGAATGTACAGAAAATTAACTATTTGTAAAAATTTGTTAACCGTAGAGAATGAGGAACAGAGCGTGCTGCACTGCCAGTTATGTATTCCAGTTAATAGCTGCTGTCGTTCCTTACTGCACATGAGGACCCTTTCAGTTATTTGCCTTCTGCCCTTTCAGTTATTTGCTGTTTTGTAGTCCTTGATGTATTGATTTTCTTTCTTTCATCTGAGATCCTCATGAGTATAGAATTATTTAGCAGTAATGAAGCAAGACTTTTGTCTCAGAAGAATGAACAGCTGAGCAACAATTGATTTTAGTTTCTTAAAATACTGTTTATTACCTAGCTTGACACCTTTCACACAGACATTGGCTTTTTTTTACCACTTTGTGTAAAAGAATTCAAAATACATTCAAATAACTAACTCTTACCTCACAGTATTTGCTAAAGCTTATACAGCAGTCCAGTATCAATCAGATCATAGAATCACAGAGCACTTTGGGTCATCTAATCAAACCACCTCCACCTTCAGTGAGCAGGAACATCTTCAACTAGACCAGGTTGTTCAAAGCCCTATCCAGCCTGGCCTTGGAACACTTGAAAGGATGGGGCAGCCACCACCTCTCTGGGCAACCTGTTCCCATGCCTCAGCATCCCCACAGAAAATAATTTCTTCCTTTATATATATGTAAATCTATACTGTTTTAGTTTATTACCCCTTATCCTATTTCTACAGGCCCTGCTAAAAAAATCTGTCCTCATTTTTCTTTTAAGTCCCCTTCAAGTACTGAAAGGCCAAAATAAGGTCTCCCCAGAACCTTCTCCAGGCTGAACACCCCTGAACTCTCTCAGCCTTTCTTCACTGGAGAGGTGCTCATCCATTTTCTGTACCTGCTCCCATCAGGTCCACATCTTTCCTGTACTGAGATGACAGATCAATCTATTGATTCCCATAGTTTTACCTCATCTGTTCTTTCATGTTGGTCTGAATCATCTCATTGTGGTGATTGTGATTTAGAATTAAGAATTAGTTTAATCTGTTTTCAAGTCAGTGTGCAGCAGCTGGCCTTGGAGTGCAAGTCACATAAGTTTGTAGCTTCAGAGCATCCTACTTTCCCACATGGAGATCTTGTGCTCCCTGCCCACAATCCAGGACAGAATCCAGAGAGAGTAGGAAATCTAAATGTCATGACTGCACAGTGCCTTTTTCTCTTTTTCTTTCTTTCTCTTTTTTTTTTTTTTTTTTTTTTTTTTTTTTTTTTTTTTTTTTTTTTTTTTT
>NW_016690180.1:7557461-7710719 GCF_001604755.1 Lepidothrix coronata | reverse complement strand
CAGAGCATCCTACTTTCCCACATGGAGATCTTGTGCTCCCTGCCCACAATCCAGGACAGAATCCAGAGAGAGTAGGAAATCTAAATGTCATGACTGCACAGTGCCTTTTTCTCTTTTTCTTTCTTTCTCTTTTTTTTTTTTTTTTTTTTTTTTTTTTTTTTTTTTTTTTTTGTCGGTTGCCGGATGTTATAGTTGTTGTTGGTTCTAGTTTAGTTTCTAAGGAGATGGAGTTTGGTGAAGTTATTAAGCACAACCCTTAACATGTTTACATGTTTTTATTAAACATGGATCAGCTCAATACTGCACATGGATACACAATTATCAAATAGTCTTTGACTGAGGCGGTACCTCACTCTTTGTGACCCTGTCTTACAGATAGGCCAAACTGAGTTTAATGAATATCCAAAACTGCTCTAAGACAAAATTCTTTATCTGTAGAACAGAATTACTAGGCAGTTTGCCAGACTGCATCATGTGGACTGCTCTGGAAGACAATTCATTCCTTTATGTACAAGAATGAATACAGTTCTCAGCAATGTCTGCAGTGCTGTGCTGACAGGAAATGTTTTATGAATTGACAGCTCAAGTTGGCAGCATGGTAGAATATGGTCAGCAGAAAGCTAGAGAGAATGGAGAGGACTAATTTACTGGATGCTTACTTTCACTGGGAACGGGACAAGCTTTCTTCAGTTACAGCTTTTTGTTGCTTATATTCTGTACCTAAAAACCTTTTCCCTGATGTGCCTGTAAGAGGCCCAAAGCTATATTCAGTTTTTATACACTGGCATTGCTCTGCTAGTAGTCACTAATATGGTGCTGGTTTTGTGTTTCAAGCAAGTATTGTAACAAGAAGTTCAGTGATAAAAGCTCCCTATATGTACACTGTAGAGTGACTTGGAAATTCTGCAGATGTGATTGCACCGATGTTACAGGCAAGGTCATGTTTTAAAAACTTCTAATATGTAATTTATCTTAGTCCTAGGAGCACTTTGCTGCTAGTCTTGTCCAGTCATTCTGTTGTTAATGCTTTCCTTAATCCATCCTCTGGCTTGATGCCAAGGTTTTTATTTTAAGGTTTTTTACTTATTCTCCTTGCTACTTAGCAACTGTCATGTATTTTTGACCCCTCTGCCACCTTCTTTTGTCAGCTTTTCCCATGAGCAGCTTCGTGCTGTATTTGGTCAGCAGAAAGGCCCTTTTGGATAGAAATCAAATCCAATTAACATCTGTAATGAGGCACATATTAATCTTCCTAGATATCCCCTATAAGAAATGGCTTCAAAATACAACCTGAAAATTACTACTTCCTCTGTACCCCATTAAGGATGCCACATTCCTGTCACTACTTGTCTCTTCTCTCACTCCTCATGTTCTTAGTGGATCTACCTTGAAAATGATAATAAAAGCTGTGTTAAGGACCAGCTTCTTTATGTACAACATCTGTCAAAGAGGATGGAACTTTGGTCTCAGTATAAAACATTTATTTAGTTGAGGAAAGAATAGTTCATGCAAATCTAATAAATGTAAATGTGATTTTGTTTTAGCTCCATAATTGATTTGATTGTCCTATGTTGACTCTGACCAACCTTAATCAGTTTGAAAGCTGGTGAAATTTCATACAATTATTAAGATTATGGGTTAGTTAAGTATTCTGTATAATTTGAAAATATTTCTCGTACTTGTGAAGTATGAGAAACGACTTGATATCAAGACCTTGCATACTAATTTAGATACAAAGTATTTGAAAACAGGTATTAGTTATACTGATAATTTAGATAATGTTTGTAAGAAGAGAAGGGCTATAAATTGTTATAGTTGTCTGGTTTAAGTTTCATAGTAGCACCTTAACCTCTTTGGTGTTGGGGTTGGCTAATGTCATCCTTAATCCAAACCACAGCACTATACCAGTTTTTAAGATGAACATTAACTCTATCCCAGCTGAAACCAGGACAGCTGACCCTAACTTTTTTTCTCCATCTGCCAGAAAATGTGGAATGTGACCATATCTTTAGATGAATTCTAATTCAGTGGTTAAAAAGAACAGCATAAAGAAACATCAGGATGCTCTGCACTCAGAATTTCATCTTTGAAGTCTAATGTACACTTTGAATCCATTTAAAGACTGTCTCACGCTAGAATACTGTATTCTTCAACATTTTCTTTCAGGATGAAAATTAGGTTCACATATTTCTGAAGCAGTTAAATTTTTTCTTAACCAATACCTTCTCCTCTGCTTCTTTTGATTTGATTGATATAATGGTTATAGCCTTATTAGGATTACTTACAAATCCAGATAAATAAATATTTGTAGTAAGCAAACAGGGTATTAGAGTTATATCAAAAACACATGACAAAGAAGAAATCTGAATTCCTGTTTCTCATTGCTGCTTGATTGGCTGTATTCCATTATACATTCCATATTGTTTGTATAATCACATAAAGTAATTTCCAGTTTTTAATTTCAGTTATACTGTAATTTAAGCTGAAAGTAATTTCTGTATTTTATTTTCCAGTACCTTCTTCAAGTAAATTCCGCTCACCTGCGGCACCGTCTCCCCTGGCTCTGCGACAACCAGTGAAAGCATTTAGTAACCACGGACCTGGTTCAGTTGCCTCTCCAGAAGTCACACAGCTGACGCACAGTAGTTCTTCACCAGGGCCTCTTGCAGCCCAGAGCTCAGGCTTGCCAAGCCCTGCCAGCAGTATTAACAGTACTACTCTTACCAGACCAGCAGGGATGAGGAGTGGTTTGCCCAGACCCAGTGCCCCTTCCACAGGGGGCATCCCAGTGCCTCGTAGCAAACTTGCACAGCCTGTTCGCAGGTGAGTCTGGGACAGGCAGTCTTAAGTTTTCATAATGAATTTTGTACATTTAGTATTTGTGCTGCTCCTTCCTGCAATAGTTATTTTGATCTCAAGGTCTTCAGAACAGATATGGAGACCTCCATGTGAAGTTATTTACATGTGTTTCCAAAATAGTTTTGAATACAAACTGAGAAAAAGGATCTTGAATGGGAGAGTGAAGGTGAAGGAGTGAAAGTGAAATTAATAATGTAAGATATTGAACTAAGTAAATAAAGTCTTATTTACTGGGCTGAGAAGGCAGCAAGAATTTGCCTGCATGTGGTAAAAAGTTATCATAATATAGCTGG
Organism: Lepidothrix coronata; assembly: GCF_001604755.1. Lineage (NCBI taxonomy): Eukaryota > Metazoa > Chordata > Aves > Passeriformes > Pipridae > Lepidothrix > Lepidothrix coronata. The sequence continues at coordinate 7,707,567 of NW_016690180.1, read as the reverse complement.
CAAGTGAAAATTCACTTTTGTCACTAAGTGACATACTCTGAAGTCAGAACTATTTGCCTTCATAACTCAAGCAGTGGTACCATGGTAAGAACAGTTTCTCTCCTTGGGCTGCTAGAAAATTCCAGAAGGAAGATGCACAAGGACAGAGGAGACATCCATAGTATTTGCTAAACTTAAAGTAAAAATCAATGCAGTTAACCCACAGGACAAAACAGAATTTTCAAGTTAAACATAATTGTGCTAGCACCCAGATGTAGGAGTTGCTAAATGTAAGTGTCTTTTCAAAAACAGCTGCAAGAGAGACTGAGTATTAACTGTGATTGTGAATTTTCACTGAAGATGTCAAGCAAAAGCTGACACAAAGAAGCAGTCATCCATGAGAAATAGTAAGAATCTCCTTAAACAGAAAGGAAAAACAATTGGTCTCCAATACTGTAAAAAAGATAAACCAGTGGTAAATAGCAAAGTGGAAGAGTTCTGTTCTGCAGTGAGTGCTGGGCGGGGGAATGCCAAGTGACTGCCACACTATCAACTGTTTTTCTCACAGTATCGACTGTTTTGCAGTCTGAGTCTGTGCTTCAGCAGTATGGAACTTTGTGTAATAAAAAGTGATTGTTTTGCCAGGAACTTCATAGTAGTGAAGTGTGGTTGTCCAAATCACAACTTGCCTTATAGAAACGTGTTTAACTTATTAAACTATTTTTTTTCTAAATTTCCCTTTCTTTTTTTTTTTTTTTATTTAAGGAAACAGCCCCAGGTTGTACCAGGGGAGATTTAGATTGGATATTAGGAGAAATTCTTCACTAGAAGGGTTGTCAGACATTGGAACAGACTGCCCAGGGAAGTGGTGGAGTCACCATCCCTGGAGGTATTTGAAAGATGTGTATGTGGCACTTGGTGATATGGTTTAGCAGTGGACTTGGCAGTGCTGGCTTAACAGTTGGACTTGATGATCTTAAAGGTCTTTTTCAACCTAAACAATTCTATGATTCTGTAATGCAGAATCTGTATAAGTATGGCCAGACTTCGCGAGCGAAGATTTGAGAAAGGTCATTAACCTTTCGAGCCTGCGCAGTGGATTTTTTTGGTGAGACACAGCGTGCACTGAACTGAACCCACCCTTTAATCCTGAGGTTCATCTGCCGGGGCCGAGCAAGCTCGGACAGTGGCAGTGAGGGTCTCAGGACGTAGGTTTGTTTAGAATCTGTACACAATGCAATAATGAAGTATCAGTAAGACAGGTTGTCCTGAGGATAACTGGCTTCTGGAGCTTGGAGACAGAGATAAGAAGCTGAATAGCCCCTCTGTAATCCAGGAGGAAATAGTTAGTGACCTGCTGAGCCACTTGGATCCTCACAAGTCTATAGGAGCAGATGGGATACATCCTAGGGTGATGAGGGAGCTGGTGGAAGAGCTCGCCAAGCCGCTTTCCATCATTTACCAACAGTCCTGGCTCACTGGGGAGGTCCCAGATGATTGGAAGTTGGCAAATGTCACGCCCATCCACAAAAAGGGCCAGAAGGAGGACCTGGCAAACTACAGGCCCATCAGCCTGACCTCAGTGCCTGGCAAGGTTATGAAGCAGATCATCCTAAGTGCAATCACACAGCACCTACAGGATGGACAAGGGATCAGACCCAGCCAGCATGGGTTTAGGAAGGGTAGGTCCTGTCTGACCAACCTGATCTCCTTTTATGATCAGGTGACCCACCTGGTGGACGAGGGGAAGGCTGTGGATGTGTTCTATCTGGACTTCAGCAAAGCCTTTGACACCCTGACAGTCAGGGTGACAGTCTCCCTCTCCTGACTCCTAGAAAAGCTGGCAGCCCACGGCTTGGACAGGGGCACTCTGTGCTGGGTTAGGAACTGGCTGGAGGGCCGGGCCCAGAGAGTGGTGGTGAACGGTGCTGTATCCAGTTGGCGGCCAGTCACTTAGTGGTGTCCCCCAGGGATCAGTGTTGGGCCCAGTCCTGTTTAATATTTTTATTGGTGATTTAGATGAGGGAATTGAGTCCACCATCAGCAGATTTGCAGATGACACTAAGTTGGGGGGGAGTGTCGATCAGCTGGAAGGCAGGAGGGCTCTGCAAAGGGACCTGGACAGGCTGGAGAGATGGTCTGATTCCAACGGGATGAGGTTCAACAAGGCCAAGTGATGAGTCCTGCACTTTGGCCACAACAACCTCCTGCAGCGCTACAGGCTGGGAACAGGAGAGGGGCCAGGCAGAAAGGGACCTGGGAGTTTGGATTGACAGGAAGATGAACATGAGCCAGCAGTGTGCCCAGGTGGCCAAGAAGGCCAATGGCATCCTGGCCTGTATCAGGAACAGTGTGGCCAGCAGGACCAGGGAAGTAATTCTTTCTTTGTACTCAGTGCTGGTGAGGCCACACCTGGAGTGCTGTGTCCAGTTCTGGGCCCCTCAGTTCAGGAAGGATGTTGAGGTGCTGGAGCAGGTCCGGAGAAGAGCAACAAGGCCGGTGAAGGGACTTGAGCACAAGTCCTGTGAGGAGAGGCTGAGGGAGCTGGGGTTGTTCAGCCTGGAGAAGAGGAGGCTCAGGGGAGACCTCATCACTCTCTACAACTCCCTGAAAGGAGGTTGTAGCCAGGTGGGGGTTGGTCTCTTCTCCCAGGCAGCTATCAGTAAGACAAGAGGGCATGGTCTTAAACTCTGCTAGGGGAGGTTTAGGTTGGATATTAGGAATAAATTCTTTATGGAGAGGGTAATCAGGCATTGGAATGGGCTGCCCAGGAAAGTGGTGGATTCTCCGTCCCTGGAGGTTTTGAAGATGAGACTGGATGTGGCACTTAGTGCCATGGTCTAGTAACCATGGTGGTGTTGGATCAAGGGTGATCAAGGGTTGGACTTGATGATCTCAGTGGTCTTTTCCAACCTGGCTGATTCTATGATTCTATCTGTGAATGTCAAGATTTTGATGAAAGCAAAATGTAATATTCTAAACAAGGATTTCCCTGTTTACATACGTGACTGAAAAAGTGGCCTATTTTAGAAGTCAGCAGATTAAGCTTGCATTTTCACAGAGTATAATAGCAGTAAGTTGTCTGCCTATTTATTCAGCCTTTTTTTCTGACATGGTAGTTGCCAAGATACAACACATACAATCTGAAACTGAAAATACTTTGGAGTTTATCTTAAGTAAACTGTATTGCAGAGAATTAAATAAATGAAGTATGTATTTCAATTATTTATAAAACGCTTAAATTCTTATGTATTGTAGATGGAGACTTCAACAGTTATATATGAAACTGAAAAATATCTCATTTCATTTTAGATCATTACCCACTCCCAAAACCTATGGCAACGTGAAAGATGAGAGTTGGAAAGATGGCTGCTACTGAACTGCAAAGCTTAATGCAAAGTTCCAGTGCTCACGGATGCTTCCTCACCAGGCTAAAAGACAGCTTGATTAAACAAACTGTTCAGATGTGACTCTTGGGATTTGTAAAAATTCCAAACCTCTCTGTCTCTAATTAGCACAAACTGGCAGAGATTATAAAAGCAGCACTTTAATAACATCTAACATCAGATGTTTGGTGGTCATACAATCACTTCTACATTAAATTGCTATCAGTTCTGGGGTTTTTTTTCTTGCTTGCTAAAAATGTATCAGTATGAGCATTTATGAGAGTGGCCAATGTCTGGGCAAAAACCGAGCAAATGCCAAAGAAATGCCCACCTTGAAAAACAGCAAGGATAACTGTCAAACTACATTGTCCAAAATATCATTTTCAGCCTTCTTTAACTCAGCAGAAAGATTGGTGAATATGTACTATTGAAACAAGGCTACATTAATCAGAGCTAATGTTCTGATTGCAGATTGCTACAGTGCTAGGGAAATGTTGCTTTTAACAATTGTATGAGATCCTGGTTGGGGCAAGTGGTACATATATCCTTCAAGAAGAATCAGCAGTTACTCTGGAGGATTAGGCAGAACAGTGGGTTGTAGCCGTGGCTTTTATCATATTAAAGGTTTGAATGTAGCAGACACACACAAATGCAATAGTATAGATTGCATCTTTCCTATGTTGATTTATTGGCTTTACATGCTCTTATATGTTTGATTGCCAAAAGGGCTTAATATCAGTTGTACAATCTTTCTAACCTTAAAGTTCCTGGCTCAGGAAAGATGGCCTTTGCTACTGTAGCCACATTTTTAACACAAGGCTCGATATTTGGGGAAAACTTTTTTAATAGCAGGTTTCCTTACAAAGGAAAGAGCAAGTGAGAATGTTAATTTGTTCTAATATCATACTGCTATGCTTGCAGCCGCAGCAACTGTAAATGCTGATAGTTAAGGAGAAGGAAACACAACTATGCACTTGTAACATACAAATTTTAAGGAAATGAGTTGACTCTTGATGCCAAATGATATTCATTTAGGTGATGTTCCATGGTATGAGGGAGTTTTCTGTATCCTATTTTTTTACTTTCATCCATTTCTTAAATTGGTTTATTTTAAATTGTAAATATTTTTACAGAAGATATTTCCCATGTAAGTGTGTTTAAATATGTACTTTGCCTTACATATGTGTATCTTACATTACTGGTAACAGAGTATGAAACCTGCTATGTCTGTTTACAAGCTATTAAATTCCTCTGGTGGCTCTGACTTACTCTAACACATTTTGCTCAGAACAACTGATATATTTAGCATTTGAACAATTGTTTTCTGTTTTGGAAGACATCATGCAAACATCTGTAACTAAAGTTGTATTGGGTGGGACTAGTTAAATGGAAGGGATTTTTGTTTGAAGCTTTTTCAGTATTTTGGGTGTACAGTTGATTAAGTTTGAGAATGTGAATGGTATATCCTTTGTGCAATGACTGACAAACACTACAAATTGGATTGGATGGTAGGTAGCCTTCAACCCCATTAGTATCTGAGTTTGGGACTGCTGTTGTATTTTGACTCCCACCACTAAGAGGATAACTAATCCTGAAATTCTAGCACTTGAATTTTAGGCCAGCATTAACATATTCCTGGATGAAAAGCCATGCAATACTACTTGACTTGGAAGAAACCAAATAGAAAGGAGTGGAGACTTAATGTGCAGCTCTAAATACTCAAGCAGACTTTGGGTTGATGGATGACTTCACACCTCAGACCAAGATCTGTGCTAAGACTTTGAAGTCAGAGTATCAAATATACTGTAATTCAGTCAGATTTCAGCAGAAACTACCTTGCACCAGTACAGAGCAGTAAATACCACTAATCTAGCCTTGAGTCACCCACTGGTACAGGCAGTGGATGTCAGTATCTGATGTCACTGTTCAGCAGAAGAGAGAACTAGATCAAATGTGCATATTCTCACTAAAGCCCCAGTTTTTATATTTCAGCATTTTACAAAGCAATGCTGCAGTCTTCATTGAAGAAAGGTGAATTTTAATGGGTGGATTTTATCAAACACTTGATTGACTTTTAACTTTTGAAAGTCAGTTTAGATGACGATATTGGGGGTTTTACCATGGCTGCATCAAATTGTGTACGTTTCCTTAAGTTAAGTAATTCATCGCTTGGGTAAATTCAGCTTAAGTTTTATAAGGATTTTTTTTCTCTGCTGCTCCCCCCCGAAATACAGCAAATGACTTCCTGAGAAGACAGACTGTCTGTTTACTAGAAAGCCTTTGTGCATTACCAGTTTATTAATATCAGGAAATCATGGGGCTCTGTGTTTAGAGATTTATTGCAGAATTGTGGAAACATGGATTTGATAAAATAGTGCCTATGATTTACTTAACTTATGTTTGATATAGTAGTAAGGGTTTTATGAATGTGGATTACTTTTTGTGCCAACAGCTTGGAATTGATGTATGTGTGTAGGCAGAAGGATTTGTTCTGCTCCCAAAGTTATTTAATTTTTTTCCTGTGTTTGAATGTTTTTGTAAGTGTTAAAAGTGTAAAAAAAAAATATAAAATATTCTTACCACAAAATACTTCCTGAATCATTATTTTAAACAAAGTGTTTTTAAAAGTTTTTAGAAATTTAGAGGATATTATTTTATGGCTTTTTGGTTTTTTGGTTGGTTGCGTTGTTTTTCAAGAACTGTATTTGCTTTTCCAGAGGTTACCAGCATTGACTTCTGCCCCCTGTAATTCATGAACTGAGTACAACATTGTATTTGGGTGAAATCTGTGATTTCATTGACAGAGCGAGGTGGACTTGTGTCTCTGCTTTGGAAGGACAGTGCATAGTTCAGAGTGGTGTGAAAAACTATATTCCGAATTCCCATCCAGAGTGATTTGTATGTGCAGTTCTAAGTATACAAGCTGCCTTCCATTTTTGCAGGATTCATACTCACTTCAGAACACCACATGAAACAAACTTTTGATTTTGAAAACTCTGGAATTCATGCAGAATATTGAGCAATGTAAAAATGTACCTAGTAAGCCCTCTTGGAATTGCTAAGTACACATTTTTTCTAGCTCCTACATGAATGCCTCCATCTTTGGCTCACATAAAAGCAAGAAGTTTGTTTTGAACTTGGTAACTTTCTGTAATCTGCATTTTGCTGCAAAGCAATGTATGCAATAGTAATGTGAATGCCATCTTTGTCTTATCTTTTTATTAATAAAATTAAGAGAGGTTTAATTCTATTTGGTAGCCACTTAATATTAAATTTGCTTAACAAAATTTAACCTATGAAGCTGGTAATTAATTGTTTATTGCAGCATAGGTCCTGTTTATTAATTAAGCAAGTAGGTTAAAATGTTTCCGCCTAGTTAGCTAACCTATTTATTTAAAGCTAGCTCCACACCTACTACTCCTAAAAGGTATTCACTGCCCCTCTTTTGTTGCTTCTTAGTTGTGCAGTCAAGTACCATTTGCCTCACGCTGCTTCTGGAAAATAGAGCAGTCTCAAAATCTCTGGTTATTAATAGTCTGTCGCCCTTCTCTTTTACTAGGTTTCTGTAACAAACTCTTCTATATTAAACAGTTGTTTATAATTAGCATCATCACCATATGGAAGGCTCAAGATTAGAAACAGTATTTCCTCAGTTCTCTTATTCTGGAGGAAGGTGTGTCAGCTCATTTGGGTTTGCGAGGTCCCGTTATATTTGATAGTGTATTCCCCTCTAGAAGTCTATTGCAGTGGTGAAATAAAATAAGAATGAACACATAAGGAGGCAGAAGGCTGAAAATGCTTATGCTGCTGGTCATGAGGTGACTGCAGAGCACACAGTTTATCATTTAAAACTTACCTTTTAATGCAAATACTTCTGAGAAAGAAAAACAGGTGTGGGAAACAAACATGACAGTGGTATGTCTGTAGTTCTCCCTCTTTTGGTTGGTAAGAACAGGAGCAAACTTGAGATGTAATTTTTACTTATTAAATATAACTCAATATCTGGTCTCTCTTGGAGGCATGGGTAGGACCACAGTTGACCATGTGATGTACATCTGGGATTTTCTCTCCTTCTGCATATGAGGGGAGGAGATCTTGAACGAGACCAGGATTGAGATCAAGGTCGAAATCGTGGTCGAGACCGTTCTACTGGTCTCTCTGTCATCTCTGTAATCTCTCTCTCTGTAGTCGTCCTCATATTTGTAAGGCCTCTCCATTCTCTCCCTAGAGTGGATGTGTCGGAAGTCAGAGGAGTCTTCCAGATTTTCTGCTATGCTTCATATCCTAGCGCACATCGTTTCCACAGTCAGTTCAGTCGTTCTTGGATTGTATATTGTTATTAAGCAATTAACATATGATGCAGGGGCACCTTTAATTAACTTTCTTCCGCACTGGCTGCATGCACGGAATGCTCTCTGGATCTAGCCACTGGTGGTAGTCTAGGTCACAATAAATGATTTCCAGCGTAGCCAATTCCCGTAAGTACTGGATGCCTTCTTCTGCCGTAGTCCACCTTCTTAGAGAACTCATCAGCTCCTCTCTAAATGGGTACCTCTCCCTCACAGCATTGAGGATCCGGAGCCAAAGACTACGTGAATGTCTCTCTCTTCCAATTTCCTGTTCAATGACTCAATCTCGAGCCATAGATCCTAGCTGCTGCGCTTCAAAACCTTCTAACTTGTGGCTTCTAGCCCCATTATCCCAGCATTGTAACAGCCAGGTGAGAATTCGTTCACCAGGTTTGCGACTGTAATCTCTTCGTAGGTCTCAGAGCTCTGCTGGGGTCATTGATCGCATAATTTCACTTTCTCGAATGACTTCCCCTCTGCTTCTTCCATGGGGGACCACTTCCTCTCTCTCTCTGCGTCTCTCACGTGGAGATGGAGACCAAGTGTGCCACGAGGATGGGTAACTACGTCATCCCTCAGACTTACTAGTTGGAGGTAGGAATAATTCTCCCTCATACCGAGGGAGAGGCCCTAGCAAGCTCTCCCTTTCTTCCAAATCCTTTAATGTGTAGTCCGATTTCGACTTTGGCATATCACTGGCCTTCTGTCCTGCCACTCCTTTTTCCTTTGGACGTGCTCCTAGTTCTTTTGAGTGCGCCCCTTCTCTAGCAGCCGCTCCTTCTTCTTTTGCAGCAGCCCCTTCTTCCCTTAGAGACGTGGACGGGGCAGGTCCTGTTGCTCCCTCTAACTCTTCTTCTTCTCTTGCAGCCGCCTCTTCTTCTTTTCTTACTAATCGTGGAGGTGGGCCTGTAGGTTCTATAACCTCCCTTATCCATGCCTTCTTCTTCACTATAGGGGCAATAGTAATTTCAGAATTTATAGTTTGCGTCGCCTCTCAATTGTAACTTTGACTCTAGATGTAGTAGTTTGGGTTCCAATTTCCATGGACTTAACAGAAGCCGTGCTGGCTTCAAGTGGGGTGTGGGTCCCAGTTTCAGTGGACTCAGTAGAGACGGCACTGACTTCAAGTTGTGTTTGGACCCTGATTTCTGTGGACCCAATAGGGACATCACTGGTTTCAGGTGGCATAGTTTGGGTTTCTGTCTCGACCTTAACCTTCTGAGAGTGATCTACGGCAGCTCAATAAGCACTAGCCAAGCCCCAGTACAAAGCAAAGAATTGCATGTTTGGGTCGTCATATGAAAGACACCCTTCCCTTTGACCATCCAACTCAACACTGGTAATTGGGGTGCCAGGAAGAGCTGTGCTTCGGTACCGGTTACCTCTGAAGCTGCTCGTATGCCTTCATATGCTGCTAAGATTTCCTTCTCCATAGGAGTGTAATTGGTCTCAGAACCTCTGTAGCTTCAGCTCCAGAAACCAAGTGGTCGCCCTCGTGTCTCGCCAGGCACCTTTTGCCAGAGGCTCCAGGAGGGACCTGTATCTCCAGCTGCAGAGTAGAGTACATTTTTTACATCTGGTTCTGTCCTGACTGGTCCAAGAGCCACGGCATGTGCAATCTCTTGCTTGATCTGCCTGAAAGCTTGCTGTTGTTGAGGACCCCATTGAAAACTGTTATTTTTACGGGTCACAAAGTAAAGAGGGCTCACCATCTGGCTGTACTCTGGGATGTGCAGCCTCCAGAAGCCTATGGCTCCCAGAAAAGCTTGGGTTTCTTTCTTGTTTGTGGGTGGAGCCATTGCTACAATCTTGTTGATTACAAGATTGTCTGTTGGTATCTGGCATCGTCCATCTTGCCATTTCACCCCTAGGAATTGGATCTCTCGGGCAGGTCCCTTGACTTTACTCTTCTTGATGGCAAAATGGGCCTCGAGGAGAATCTGGATGGTCTTCTGTCCTTTGTCAAAGACTTCTTCTGCTGTGTCCCCCCACACAATGATGTCATCAATGTACTGGATGTGTTCTGGAGCCTTACCCTTCTCTAGTGTGGCCTGAATCAGTCCATGGCAAATGGTTGGACTGTGCTTCCACCCCTGGGGCAGTTGATTCCAAGTGTATTGAACGCCCCTCCAGGTGAAAGCAAACTGCGACCTGCACTCTGCCGCTAAAGGAATGGAGAAAAACGCGCTGGCAATGTCGACAGTGGCGTACCACTTTGCTGTCTTGGACTCCAGCTCGTACTGGAGCTCCAACATATCTGGCATGGCGGCACTCAACGGTGACATGACTTCATTTAAGCCATGATAATCCACACTCAGTCTCCATTCTCCATCAGACTTACGTACAGGCCAGATGGGGCTGTTGAATGGTGAGTGTGTTCTGCTGACGACCTCTTGGCTCTCCCACTTCCAGATCATCTTATGGATGGGGATCACAGCATCTTGGTTCATCCGATACTGTCGTCTGTGTACGGTTGTCGTGGCTATTGGCACTTCCTGATCTTTCACTTGCAGTAGTCCCACTGTGGAAGGGTCTTCTGAGAGGCAAGGAAGGGCAGACAATTGGTTGGACTTCTCTTAAATCACCATGGCTATACCAAAAGCCCATCGGTACCCCTTTGGGTCCTTGAAGTATCCTCTCCTGAGGTAATCCATACCAAGAATGCAAGGGACTTCTGGCCCTGTCACAATGGAATGCTTTTCCCACTGGTCTCCTGTCAAGCTTGTGTCAGCCTCTACCACTGACAACTCTTGAGACCCTCCTGTCATTTCAGAAATAGAAATGGTCTCTGTACTCTTATGCTCCGATGGCATTAAAGTACGCTGGGCTCCAGTATCTATCAAAGCCCGGTATCTCTGAGGATCTGATGTGCCAGGCCATCGAACCCACACAGCCCAGTAAACCCAATTATCTTCTGTGTCCCTCTCCTTCTCCTGGCAGAAGGCAGGGCCCCTCTATTGGTCCTGGTCAGAGCATTCGTCGTCGGACTTTGACTTTGGCTTCTTAGAGGCCTTTTTGTTATCATTGAAGCGGACCTTTGTCTTCCTGCGTCTCAGAGATCACAGTCTTTTTTTCAGGACATCTGCATCAACCATGTAGACAACTTTCTTATCGTCTTCCTTCTGTTTTAGTTCTCGCACTCTGGCCTCGAGTTTGCAAGTGGGTTCACCATCCCACTTCTGACACCAATATTCTGTAGCCAGTTGTAATTGGCTTCCCGTCAAACCCCACAGACTACAGAAGAAAAGCTCCCAGAAGAGAGAGAAGAAAAAAATGAAATAGCAAAAGCTATATAATATATATATATATATATATATATATATGTTACATATATTACAGATATACAATTAACGTGCTATGTACATATGAACACAGGAACCCCAAATTGCTCCCAAAAGGGAAAGAGGGGAAGGGAAAAGGGAAAAAAGGACAAAAAGGGACAAAAATGGACAAAACCAAAACAGGTATGCACAACTGAAAAACCTGGTAACCGACAAAATAAAGAACTAACAGAATCTCACCACTTCCCTTGAGAAAAGCAGGACAGTGGACGCGGCCCAGCACTCTCCCCTCACGCATGGCAGACAACAGCAGTCACTGTAGGCCTCAGCTCCAGATAAGCAAGACCGAGACAGGGACCCACCGTTCTCAAACCTCGCTGGAAGAAGAGAGAGAGAGGTCTCTCTGACCGGCTTTATTTATACCTCAGTTTACGTAAAGGAATAGCAAGGAATACTTCCTTGGTCACTTCCTTAGTTCCTTCCTGGTTACAAGCTGGTCTCCAGGAAGGCCTAGACTGAAACTATCACAAATTTTTACTTTTTAAATATAACAGGTGAGACGCAAGGTTGCTTTGATTTAAAACAACAACAACCAAAACCGAAAAAAACCCAAACCAACAAAACGAAACCCCAACCTGCTCCCAACTTGCATTTATGCTGCTGTGCAGTCTAAGTCTGACACCTACAGGCAGCTGTCTGTACTCATCCTGCTTCAGGAAGTTGAGGCTGGGATTCAGGCGCTCTCAGGGGCATCCATATTTTACACACAACTTCCCGGGAAGGAAGATGCTCTTGGCACAAAGAATTAAAGAACTGAAAGGGGCAAATTCCACCAGATTCGCTTTCCAGATTTTTTACAACAGTATTTTCAGCTGTGATACCACACAGAGTTGTTCTGTGTTGTCACTGTCCTCTTTGCACTAAATCATAAACTCTGTTGGGACCAGTTAAGCGCTTAGAAGAACACAGGACGTAACTGTAGTGATTAAGCCAATTTGTACCTCTTCAGTAGGATTTAAAGGAACGGGTAACTAAAATGATTCCTTGCCAGCAAAGTTATTTTTGAACTTGGTGCTTCATCTGCCTGTTACAAACAGTGAATTAAAAAAAACCAAAATTATTAGATCTGAAAGCTGGAAAGCAGAAAAGCAGATCCTCTATGCAGTGTGGCACTCTCACATGAGACAAAAGTGGATTATATCTTTCACCAGACTAAGACTAAACAAAAGAAGATACTTCCATTATAATCTGAGCTCCTATCATCAGCATAGGTATAAGTAATAATGTAAATCCATTTTCTTTTGAAAATAGTTTTAATAATTTACAAAAATAAAGCTTAAAAGAGAGTGGCATGTGATGCCTTCTCCCCCAGCATGTTCAGCCCTCCTTGCTGCTTTTAAATTATCCTTGAGAGCTTATTTCCACTGGCAGCTACAGCAAGGGAGATTCAAAAGAAATACACCTATTGGGGGTGAGTGGTATATGCATTACTGAGAAGGTGACTGTGTAGTCCAGCCCCAAGCAGTACTCAACTGCTGATGATCATGCACAATGAGCACAAGACAGACCATATATTCTTTTCATTCTGTTCTTTTTCATTCTCTTTGCCATGATTTTCTTGAGACTGTAGCCAAAACTGCAACTTTTCACAGCCCTGCTATGACAGGCTGATTAAAAGCCTTGCTAGTACCAACAGCTTGATCCAACATCAGATAAACTACTCCCTCCCACCCAGCACATGATCTCCAGAAGCCTGACACCAGCTGCCTCCACGCTCCTCCAGCAACAGGGCTGGGGATTTTTTCATGGAAATCTACATAGTAACAGGAAGGTGAATAAGGACACTTGTGTTCTGTGTTGTCCCAGCCTCTGGCATGCCCAAGAGAAAAAGGTGCTTATCAAGTATGGGAGTGGGTCATCAGCGGCTTGACTTGGGATTCTCTGTGGCCTTAACTGCTTAAAGCCACAAAGGTGATCAAGAAATATCTGGGTTAGAATGTGATGGAAGGGTGGTCAGGGTAGGGGGACAGGCATGCTGGTCTTTCCCCAGCCTTTTACTCTTCCCAGGCATCCCAACTTGGCCATGGACAGAGATCAGCTGCTGGGCTGCACTGGGTGCCCTTGCTCTAATACCACCACCCTGTAACTCCTAGCAGTCTCCTCTGTTTGTTTCACGGTGCTCTTCCTAAATTATTTGTTTCTCTTCAGACATTATCAGAAAACAAATCTGAACAACCCATCACGAAAGCTTAGTTATCTGACTGATCCTTACCTCCTTTTCACTCAGCAGGGTTAATACTGTGTGAATTTCACAGCTAATGCTGCTCTCTCTGTGCTGCACGTGGGTGCCAAAATGCTGACAGGAGAAAGTGATGCTGGACCAAGTTCTGGATTACAAGGAGTTTGGTTTGCATCCTGCTCAGGGCTGAGGGTAAGGCTGACTTCTGGCTGACTGAACCTGGGACACACCGAGTTAAAGGAGCCCTACGTAAGCTTTCTTGTTCAGAGCTGTTTGTCTTAATGAAGGTCAGCAGGACAGGAGTATCTTGTGCCACCATGAATACAGCTTTGTCACTCTGCTCCTTTAGAAATAAAAATTTCATTGAAGCACAAGCGGCCATTTTGAGTTCCCTCTCAAAGAAAAGGGGAGTGGGGGGAGATCAGGCAAACCTTCTACAGTTCATGCTTCTGCTTCAGCTCCTGTCTTAGCCTCAAATTTTTCAGCTCTACAATCATCCATTTACCCCTACACTTACTCACCCAACTACTGAGCCCAGAGCAAGGTTATATTGTTTCTGTTCATCCATCCCCCACCGGGCTAATGGAGACACATAAAACCTCTGTTAATGCCGCTTCGAGTGATTGGCCTTATAGGAGTTATGAAAACCTTGTCCCGATTCTCTTCCTTTTAAAGCCATGCCTGGATGTTAGTGACAGCAGTGTGGCACCACCACCATCACACAGCCTCAAGAAAGCAGTCCAGAGCATGACCCTCCATCCATGCCCAGTCTTGCTGGCAGGAACCTGTGGCATCTGAGACGTGCAATGCCCCTGCCTGCACATGCAGCACAGGCAGCACGGTCATGGCCCCTCCCTGAAATCCTGCTGAGGGTGCAACTGTGTAGCCACAGCAGCCATTGCTCACACCATGCATGGCTGGTGCAGAGCCAGCACTGCTGATGCAGTGCACACAGACCTCCTGTGTCTGTGGGATCAAAAAAAATTCATTATGGTGCAAGACTGGGCTATAGAAGACCCTCAGTTCCCTGCTCTTCCAAGGATGCCTCATTTATTTTCTTGAGGCTCAGTTCATCATCACTGAAATAATACCAGTCCTCCTTAACTCACGTGCTGGGAGTGAGGGGCAGGTGCACTGCTATTTAGAGAAAGGGCCGGCCAGTCAGTTCATATCTCGTCTGACACAGGGGGGTAAGTTAAGAACAGAAATTTGGTCGATCTCGGTTTATGAGCCCAAATGTCAGAGAGCAGGTAACATCTATTGTAAATGTCAGAGTCAAGGGATTTTTCTTTTCCCTTCAGAAGAATATCAACAAAGATTTAGTGACTATTTATGCTGCCATTCACTCAGACTCAGCCTGAATGGTACTGCCCAGGTGCACAAACATACTGGAGGAATATTAAAGGGACTTGCTTAAAATCATAGATCTGGTAAAGCACCAGCTCAGCCTTCTTCAGCAGTAAAGCAGCTTTTGGCAACACAAAGCTCTGATAAGGGCTGGCAAATTCAGGCTACTGTCTCCAGAGCAGAATGCAGGGATTTATTTGATATGTGGTGTACTTCTCATCTTTACAATTTATCCCTACATGAAAATTTGCCCAGGGGAGTGCAATACAGCCATCAGTGTCAGCTCTCCTGTCCAATGGCCCACTGAGTGTAGAAGAAATGGAAAATTCCATTTCCAAAACCACCTTTCAGCCTACTGCTCAAGACTTGCTACTGCTTAGGAGGCTCTGCTGATTTTGGACCTTATTTTCCCTTCAGCCCCTTCACAGAGGTACCACATCAGCTTAGGGCTCCTTTCCCTGGCCCAAGTGCCTCAATGGCAGAACTGAAGTACAAAAAATAGGAGATTCTTGTTAGGGGCTCAAACCACATACCCTACGGCCTTGACTCAGTCCATCTCCCCCACTCCTTGCCCAGGCCATTTTTCTGTGCTGCCCTCCACCCTGAAGTGTCTCACCTGTTTGCATTAGCAGACTCTATCTGCATGCTCCCACTTTCTGCATCCTCTTCATTATGAAGGTAGTTAAGCCCGAGAGAGTTCAAGAAGCATTTGGGTGATACTCTTGGACACACAGTGTAACTCTTGGGGATGGTCCTGTGCAGGGTCAGGAGTTGGACTCGATGATCCTTGTGGGTCCCTTCCAACTTGGCATATTCAGTGATTCTGTGAAGTAACATCCATCACCAAAGCAAATCACTGAAATCTGCCTACCGGGAACCTTGTTTCAAAATTTGAAACAACTGGTGGGTTACATTTATAGCCCATTTAAGCCACTTTCCTTAGCCCTTCTATTTTACTGTCTTTTGTGCCTTTTTTACTCTTATAAATACTGTTGGGTTTTCTTTTTGCTCCTTGCTTCCTGCCCAGGATTCTCCAGACACTAGAGGGAGGTCTTGCTTTCTCTGTGCTTTTCCATCTAAAGTTTGGTCTAGTTCAGCTTCAATTCACCTCATTGTCCCTGAGGTTGTACTGAATTGCCCACAAAGTCCTGAGTGTAATTAACAGCTTCATTTACACCAGGAAAGCCCTAGTCTGAGGGAAGATGGAGGCATGCACAGCTGGACATATAAACCACCTCTTATTGGTGTCTGACATATCCTTGTTAGACTTTTTACTCAGTGTCAGGTGGATTTAAACCTCCTGAAATTGCTTAAGATTTCAGAAATATTTTCCTACTGGTCTGGGTTTTTCCAACTAAATGTGGTAGCACCACACAGCATCATCTCAAGACTGGGATGTAAAAAGGCTTGTATTAAGCTACTCACAGATTACACAAGACATACACCCCTCTCTTCTCCCCATGGCAGTTAGCACAGCACTCAAGTATAGCCTACTCCCAGAGCAGCTCCTCCAATCAACTCGAGTGTAGCAATGACTCACCAATTCCATTGCAACAGCTGTGACATTACAGGAGAGGTTGGGAGCCTGTGTTGCACCAGGATTGTTTCAGCTCTGGGGCAGCAGCAGTGACTGCAAACCCATGCTGTTTCTACTCTGCAACAGGGAGGATGGGCCAGTCTCCTTTTTTTGCAGAGTCTGGCTTCTCAGGGCTTCCAGATTTGGGCATATGATTCAAGAAATCTCCTGGGAAGAGCTCAGCTGCGACCTGAATTTTCGCACAAGCAACAGTGGAATTTGCATTGCTATATTAGTGCTCAATACGCTGGTTGGCCAATTGCTTTTACTGTTCGTTATGCCCTCAAAATTAAATTTTTGCTTACTTAAGGTCTTTCTAAAATCTCCTTCTTAGTTCTTCGATAATGTCTTTCCTTATTTAGTAAAGGCTAAGATCACTGCCAAAAATGTCTTGAATGTAAAAAGGCCTGGGATGCTAATGGTGCGTGCTGGCATGCTGCAGGGACAGGGAGCTGCAAGGCAGCCTCTCCACTTGAAGGGACAAAAGTGCTTGGACATAGAATCACAGAATCACAGAATCTGCCAAGTTGGAAGGGATCCACAAGGATCATCGAGTCCAACTCCTGACCCTGCACAGGACCATCCCCAAGAGTCACACCATGTGCCTGAGAATATCATTCAAACACTTCTTGAACTCTGTCAGGCTTGCTGCTGTGACCACTTCCCTACGGAGCCTGTTCTGCTGCCCAACTACCTCTGGGTGAAAAACCTTTTTCTAATATCCAACCTAAACCTCCCCTGACACAACACTGAGGTCATCACAGAGAAGAGATCAGTGCCTGCCCCTCCTCTTCCCCTCATAAGCTTATTCACTTGGCCCTTGATTCTTACCCAGAGGCCCTCAACTGTGGCATTGCCAACTGTGAGCTCCATACATTCTAACCCTTCTACTGCATACAGTGCCACCCCTCTGCCTCTTCTGCCCTGCCTGTCCCTCCTGAAGAGCCTGTAACCATCCAACAGGACGTTCCAGTCACACGAGTCATCCTACCAGGTTTCACTTACGCTAATGATGTAGAATCTCCGGGATTGGGACAAAGCTTCAAGCTCCTCTTGTTTGCTCCTCATGCTGCATTTCTTCAAGTTTTGGCACACTATCCCATTACTCATCACTTGTGAGCCTGGTTTTCGAGCCTGGTTTTGTCCCTTCCCCCCTTCCAAGCCAGTTTAAAGCTCTATCAATGAGCCCCATTGGCTCCTGTGCTAGAACTCATTTTCCCCTCTAAGAAAAGCACAGCCCATCAGGTGTCAGTAGACCAGGTGTTGAGTAGAACATCCTGTGGTCAAAAAATCCAAAATTTTTCTGATTACACCAACCTCGGAGACACTTGTTGACCTGATGGATCAGCCTATTCCTATCAATAGTATTTCTCATTACCGGAAGAATCAAGGAAATCACTACCTGTGCTCCTGATCCCCCTACTAAATGTCCCAGGGCCCTGAAGTCTCTTTTGATTGCCCTCGGACTTCTCTTTATTATTTTGTCACTGCCAGGTTGAACAATAAATAGCAGATAGTAATCAGAGGGCCTTATTAGACTGGATAGTTTTCCAGTAATGTCCCTTACCTGACCCCCTGGGAGACAGCAGACTTCCCTGTGAGTTGGGTCTGGTCTGCATATCAGGCCCTCCATTCCCCTTAGAAGGGAGTCTCCTATTAAAACTACCCTTCTTTTCCTCTTAACAGAGGAGGTCTTGATGCAGGGTTCAGGTGGTGTTGTTTTAGGATGCTCCACTACCCCAGAAGGACTTTTGTTCACCTAATCAGTTCTCTGGCCTTTTAGCTCCAGAGCCTCATACGTGTGGTAGAAGGCACCAGTCCTACCTGTCAAATTTTGAAAAGGAGGAGGAACCTTCCTCCTAGTATGTGCAGTGACCAGCTTCCAGCCTTCATCTCTAACAGACCTTTGACTAACAGTCCTTTGACTAACTACATTGCAGGGTTCTGCATCCACATGCTTCTCCACTGGAGGTTCAAGACTCTCAAAAGTCTTGAGACTGTAGCACGGCAGTTTAGGCAGGGCAAGCAGGAAGGGCTCCTCTCTGACCATTCAGAAGCAGCCAATAGAGGCAGCAAACAGACTCAGTGGTTGCTAAGGAAGAGCAAAGAGATCCTATCAGCCCCAGTCTTATTAACACAGTAGTTTAAGATTCCTCAGTTATGGTGTTGACACAGTGTAAAGCTCGATCCCCTGTAGCTGCAGGAGTCACTGTACCAGCCATGTCAGAGGCCTCCAGCCAGACAGACCTGCTGATGGCAGACACAGCCAAAGAGTTACTTTGCAAAAGGTTGAAAAGCTGTGTCACCAGGTGAAGGACCTATGGGAAGAAGTGAACAGGCTTTGCAGTATTCAGAATAAGTGAACAAGCAAGACAGACACCGATTATTTTTTGAGACAATCAGGACAGATTAATACTTACAGAGTATGGTGTTAATGTGATTAAAGATTGCTCATGTCAATCACTCTGCTTTGGTCTACAGATAGATATATGAACATGCTCTGTGAAATCAGATCACAGATCAGAGACTGTGCTGAGTTGGAAGGGACCCACAAGGATCATCGAGTCCAACTCCTGGCCCTGCAGAGGACCATCCCCAAGAGTCATACCACATGCCCGAGAGTATTGTCCAGATGCTTCTTGAACTCTATCAGGCTTAGTGCTGTGACCACTTCCCTGCGGAGCCTGTTCCAGTGCCCAAACACTCGCTGGGTAAAGAACCCCCTTCTAGTATCTAACCTAAACCTCTCCCTCATGGCACTGCCTCCTCCTCACCTGGTTGGTTCCTGAGGGCTTCCACATCCTCATGAGGCTGCTGCTTGAGTGTTCCTGGACTTGGGAACCCTCTGCACAGCCCAACCTCACCCCAGAACCCTCTCCCAGTCACCACTGGTGCAGCCTCACCAACTGACATCTTTCCCGTGCCACTGAATCAGGGAGTTTAAAGAAGTTCTTGCAATGAAATCCCCATGCTTGGTTATTGCTGTTTCTGCAGGAAGGATGACTTGCTGGGCTCCTCCAGCAGTCTCTCTGGGAGCAGAATTCATGTGTGTCTGTAGAGACTGAAGGTGATTGCCCATTGCTTATGGCACATCCTACTGACAGTCTCAGCAATAGCACTCAAACACTTCAAGAAGCTACAAGTGAAAATTGATTCTGTGGATGTTTAGCAGTGGCAGAGAAACAGAATTTTTTTTGTGATGAGGGATCACACTGTACATGCTGCCTCCTCAGGAGTAGGGTACCTGCCGGAGCTTAGCACACTTGTTGCCAGTATGCAGCTTTGCCACTATTTTCAGCATGACCTTAAGCAAATTAATTACTCCCATGTATAACTTCTCCACCTCTACATGAAAACAATAATGTAATGACCCTGCATCTTTGCACTTGATAATAAACTCTTTAGGGAACAGGGAAGGATCCTTCCCTAGCTGGTTTTGCTTAGCATCTTGCATTTTGGGACCTGGTTTTGTTTGGACTTCTTGGTGTCAGTTTGAAGCAACTTGCTTTGTGAGAATGAGTTTCCATATTTTCATGGGAAGTGGTGACTGTTATCTCCCTGACCACCCTCAGTGCCTGTCCCACACAGGACTCCCTTGCCTGGAGGGGTTAGGGCAGGGTTTGTTTGGGTGGACTTTCCTTTGGGGCCTGGGGTTACTGCACAGTACCACTCACACCTGGGTGGAAATGCTGAGCACTAATACCTTACAGACCCCTCTGGGCAGCTACTCTTTTGGTCCCAGGTGGCATTGACTTCAGCAGCAAGACTTTCCTACTGATACTGATCACTTAGGCTGCCCAAGTATATATGGGTAAAATACGTTTCAAATATTTTATTTAGAAATTATATCCTTTAAACAGTATATATGTAATAAATGTTATATATTTAATTGTTTGTATTATTTTGATAATTTGGTAGATTTTAATATATTAAAATCAATTTACTAATATTTTGTTTTCTGATACTATAATAGACTGAGAAGAGGAAAGGTGCTCTTAAGGCGGCCCTTCTGCGTGTGTTTATTCCAATCTTTTGTTTTTCTTCAATTCTTTCACACTTAAATAAAGGGCTGACAGATTTTTATTCCTTCCTCTGACTATCCAATCCAAAACAGCTCTGTCCAAGGCCCATTCTCTGGCAGGCAGGATGCAAGATGCTGCCAGCTTAATAAAATTTGCAAGCAGTTCAGGACACAGACTTCATTTCTGGGATGTGAACCACACCTGACGTTTCCAGCTTGGCCAGATCCCTGTGATGCCCACCGTGCTGGGAGCAGCTACCACCGCGAGCGCAGTTATGCCAGGGAGAGACGCAAACTTTTATCGATACCGGCAGGTGTCACAGCAGAGGACAAAGAGCATTTGCACAAGGTATCAGGGAACCGGGTAATCAGGGGCCAGGAGGAGCTTTGTGAGGTCACTCGGTTTTGCCATGCCACCCCAAGGCAAAGTCAGCAGCTGCAGCTCACCCTGCCACAGAGATGTCTGCCTGACCTTTCCTGGGAGATCGCCGCTGCCTGCCCAGACCATCCAGCCTTCAGCACCATTGCTTTTATTTGCCCCATCAGTATCTAATCTGAACCTCTCTTACAGCAGCTTAAACCCATTGTATTTCTGGGGACTTGTGATACTATTATAAAGAGACTACTCTCAACTAGTGGTAGAGTGGACACTCCAGGCAACAAATATTCCCCTGGCTTCATACCCAGCCTTTCTGACTAGGCACTATAAAAAGGAAATAAAAGATCTTGTTGATGAACACATTCACGCTTTCATCTCCCGGGCAAATCAACAGGTATACAAAACCCAGGGTACATCTGCCTCAGTTGCAGTGACATACAAGTTCTATTGATATCATATGTTATTAAAAAATATTCTACTTCATCACAGTTTTAAAAGTGCACATAACACTGTGTCAAGGCTATTTTCATAGGATTAATATACAACATTAGCTAAAAGAAGTACTAAGAGATTCCTATTATGTTTGAGATTTATTTCTTCCCATTTGCCTGAGATTTCTTCTAGACAGCTTGAGATTTAATATAGGTAATGGTGCACCTATTTTGAAGGGCTTCTTATTTGCTGATCAGCATTACAGATACTCTTTTTTATTATTTGGTAAAAATCTGGCAGCAGGACAAGAAGCATTTTTACTCTATGCTTATGCAGTTACTAACACAAACCAGCCTTAGTCCACATCCAGGCACCTTCCATGTCACGATACAAATGGCACCTGAGTGCCAAAATTCTTTTTCCTGTAACCTGAGATACAGAATATTGATGCTATTAATTCTTACCATTCCCATGAGGCTCACCATTAACATCCCTTTTAATATGGAGAAAGCTTTGGCAAGTGGGGGATGTAATTTTTCTTTTGGATGTCTTTCTTCAATTAAATGAATACTTATGAAGCAACTGCTGCTGTAAATTATTAAATTTACTTCTGCATTTTTTGACACCTAAATTATTCTATGGGACAATGTCTTGGTATCCCTTACTCTGATCTGGCATTTTTTTGCAAAACCCAAAATATAGATTTCGTAGGCACAAAGCCACATGGAGATGTGATCTACCTCCATATTACCTCCCTTGATTTATGTCACTCATACCAGGTTCCAGCACAGGAAATTAGGAGGGGGCTGGGATCCTCAGTGGGCAATGGATGTCAAGTAAACCCAGATGGACCTGGACCTGGAACTACACACCCATCCTAAAGCCCCACCATTCACCAGGTTGTGTACATCCCATTGTCAGTGTGCCCTCTGACCTTGATGACACCGCCGTCCCCTCACAGCTATCAGGGTCCCTCACACATGAAGATGCTGAACAGGCTGTTCATGAAACTCACAGGCGGGTAAATCAGGGCTGTGACATCCAAGACACACTGTCTCTAAAGTCCTAAGACCATCTGCCTGCAAGAACCTGTGCAAAGCAATAACTATGCCTGCAGTGCAAAATACCATTTGACTTTTAAAACTAAATCCACTGCTTTCAGAGTCATGCTCATCTCACCTCCTCTCCCTGCCTGGTTGTGCAGAATGCTAATTTTGGCTCTTCTGGACCCAGGCATGCATTAGTCATCAGGTCATTTATTTTATTATGACTTTTCATCCTAATGCTGATAATACTCCAACTCCAGAAAAAGATCAAATGACAACAAAATGGAACAATGTCTGAGGCAGAATCCTTTCTTATTTGAATTTGGGTAAAGGTATTTCACATAAAGGCATTTATTTGCTTAAAGAAAAACTTGCTGCTAGTAGCTGTTTTACAGTTGTAGGGGTAAAACTGCCTCAACAACTGAGTGTTAGCAGTCAATTTACAAAATTATTCTTCAATGATCCCCTGATTTAATCTCTTTTCATGGACCAGAAGCCTTTTTCTAATGGGATGGTTGGCAAAAGACCTTTTCATCTTGCTTCTAAAAGGCAGATCATGCAGCCTCAAACACTTAGTTCTAATTATGAATTATTGGAACATTGCAACCCAAGGCATCATGCACTTACTGGTTGATTAATGATCTTCAGACATCTTAAAAATAAACATGAGGGAACACCAAGTGTAACAGGAGGATTTTATTATAATAATTTCTGCCCTTGCCTGCTAACTCACAGTTTTAGTGAAAGGATCTGTTCCCAACTGCTCAGAGACTGAACAGATAGCAGGGACACAAAGGAGACAGCACAGCTCAGGCTTGTGCTGTTTCCCTTCCACACCACTTCAATTTAATAAAATCTCAGAGGCTGTGATTTGCAGAGAGCACTGCTCCCTAGGGAGGCATAAATAAGGAGCTGGGCTGGACTGAAACAGGCATCATTTGGAAGAGGAATCCATGAGAGAAGGGGACAGCACTCCCGAGAATGTAGAAATCACAAAGGCAGCAAGGAAGAGGAGAGGCAGATGCAGTGCAGCAGCAGAGGGAGGAGGAGGGTGCCTGGATGCCTTTACCACCTGAGCCAAGGAGAGGACAAGGATGATTTGGTGGGATCCCACCTGTAAGAGGAGAAAATGGACACAGCAGTGACTCCCGCTGAGGAAGACAGGAAACATTTATCTCATTTTTTGCACTCTGAAATTCAAACCCAGGGTCTAGTCAAGGATGCTCGCCATGGGATAAAAGATGCTGATTATCTTGGAGGTTTAACAAGTAGGACTGAGCAGCGACACCCTGCTAAGGATGGGACAGAGGGGAGTTTAAGATAAGCAAGCTTAGGATGAGGCATAACAGGGCTGCGATGGGGCCAGGTGTCACACTGAAGGGTAGCAGAGAAGCCTGGGAAGGAGAGAAAGCAGGTCTGTCCTACTCCTTCTGCACTACAGACATCCGTGGGATCAATAAACTAACAGGGAACCTGTGGCTCTTGTGTGTTCTCCACCTATATTGTCCAACTGCACTCTGCCTTTGAGTGAAACACAAGTGGTTCGGGGCAGGAGGAACGTCGGTCGATCGGTACATCCTCACCAAAGCAGTTTCTGTCTATGTCTGGCTGGGGAGGTTTTTTAGGAAAGACTTAATTGGACAAATCTCAATGCTTCATCTTATTTCAAAAATGTATTTTCTTGCCTGTTTAGTGACCCAGCTCCCAAACAATATAAAATTTTAAAAAATGAAAAACCCATTTTGTCTGCTAAGATCTTACAGTTGCTGGCTCAGTGGAGGTGGGCTACTGGTGGAGGTGCCAAAAGGTGCAAAGTCCCCTCTGTGCTGCTGCTATTGAGAGAGGGAGCGGGAGACAGGTGTCAGAGAGGGACCTACTTCGGCAAAAGACCAGCTGACGTGTCGTTCCTAGCAGAAAGATAACCACGGAAGAACAAGCGAAAGCACCAGTATCTCTGCACAATTAGGCTCCAATTCCCAACTCTCCTAAGCTATAAAAATAACCACTCTGAATCTACATCATAAATAAGATCAAGCATATACATTTCATGGAGTTTACCACAAGATTACCTGAAACTGTGTGTAGGAGATCACACTATACACCTTAAGGAGTATTTTAATTCCAGACAAGAGCAAAGACTTTTCTTTTTCCCATGGAAAATTATTACTCTCCTACTAAGTCTTTAATTTAATTTTATTTCTATCCATAAGCTAGGTGCATAGCAAGTAAAGTAGAAATGAAGGGATTGCACATCCCCTGAAAATCAGAACCTACTCCTGCTAGGTCTCACTTGCACATCATTTTCATGGCAGTATTTTGTCCCAGCCTCTTTAGTAGCACCACCACTCAAATGTGCTGACCAAAAGCTTTCCATCCTCCGGGACTATCCTTCAGAGGCCTCTCTTCCTCTGCAAATACTCAGCATAGCTCCACAAATCAGCTGGCATGGACGTGCAGAGAGGCAGAGCACAACTTATGGGTGGGTGACGCCAGCCTGCAGCAGCTCAGTCCAGCTGCTCCCCGCAGACCCAGGCACAGCACACAATGAGCCAAGGTGGGAGGAGTAGGGAGCTGAAGTGGATACTGCACTGAAATGAGAAGAGTGGAAAAAGAGGGGGTAACCACGCTTTGCTTTCCCACCCCATGCCATTGTCTGCTTTCAGGTAGTGCTTATAACTACAGCATGCACACACCTGAAGTGCAACATGTTCAGGATTTAGGCAAGTCCAAGACTCTGATTTACCTATAACTCACTTGAGATTTGCAAATCAATCCTTGCCTGAGGCTCTTGAGCATGTGGAGTGACAGTCATGACAACTGCACACACTGAATCTCCTCCTGCTGCCTCAAATTCAGCTCAGTGAACAACACTCTCAGCAAGTTCCCTTGGAGGACACCAAGGGGACCTTGTTGCACAGACACAGTGACTGCAATTTTGCAATAGTCCTGGGCTATGCCAGATGCTTTTAATCTCTGTCAGGAGAAGCAAGTGATTCCAAGAGGATCTCCACACAATGTGCTGGAGTAGTCCCTAGCTGAGCATACAGCAGGGTTGCTTTGCTAATTTCTTAAAGCACTATCAAAATTCCTTACAAGTTTATCCTTTAATTCCAGTTAAAAAACAGGAAGGCACAAAAATCCTGTTGTAAGACAGCACACAAAATTCCCAGTGTTTGAGGGACTTTGCCTCTCTAGACCAGTTTATAGCACACATGCTCTTCTATGGAAATCAACCCCTTCCAAGAATAATGCAAGGCACTATTATTTATAACAGTTACAAACTACAACAAGCTTGTATCTCAGTGAGTCCTTTCCCTCCTTCTTCTTGCTCTTGCTAACTCTTATCCTCTCATCTATTTTTCAACAGAAGGACTAACAAGGAATAATTTGAAAATGATAAATGACCAAGTTTATTTGCCAAGTCTTTTTGTATTCAAATATTTAATTTGTGCCTTCCAATAACAGCAGCGTAGGCAGTAGCCTTTCTCCTGCCCTCCACAAAAGAAAACAGAAGGAATTAGCCATGGGTTCAGATACATCGAGGTGTTCACTATGTGTGAGTTGGCTGCCTCGCAGCCAGATGCTGCAAAGCTACTTAGCATCACTCCAGACTCCAGACTGTGCTTTAATGATGACGTATTGGGAAAGCCTGCAGCAAGTTAAGGAGACAAGAACTGTGCCCAGCAGCAGGTACAATGTTTTTTCATTCTACATGCTGGACGTGAAAATATGCTGGGTGCCACTGAAGGTCATGGTACTCTCTGGACAGACAAGTAGCAAAGCACGTCGGCTGGGTTCAGACTTGGCTTTCCCTGAAGACAGCACTACTGTTCTCATTTAAAACAAGAGCTGAACTTTAATTTTAGCTGATAAATTATAAGAAAATCTCAAGAGGTCTTGATTTCTTGCTATGCATTCATGGTATTTTCCCACTAGAAATGCTACAGCTCAGTGTCCCTTAAAACTGAAGTTTATGCTGACCGGGTATGCTCTGAAAGAGCACATATCTGCTTCGTTGTATCCAGGAATACTGGACTCCTCCTGTAACTGCCTGTATGATAGATGTCACACATTATGACACAAAAATATCTTCCCATGACCAGCCCTGCTCCAGTAGGAAGTTTGGGGAGTGACACTTGGAGATAAAGCAGAAGGCCTGGCCTGTGCCCTTCACACCTGCTTGATAAGCAGCTGCCTTGTGCTCTGCACAGTGGATCCAGGCGGGCTTACCCGTGGTGATCCCAGCTGGGCTGCACCGCAGGGAACCGAACAGGCATTACTGACAAACCAGGGAGGGTACGATAAGCAAATGATCTGCATGCTGTGAAGCCGAATATTGGCTACATGAAGGATGGAAAAAGATATAACAGTGGTAAGACTTTATGAAGCACGATAAATATACTGCAAGCACTTTTCTGCATATGCAAACCTGAAAATTAAGTTCAGAGAATGCTGTTGGCTCAAAAAGCCAACAAGATCCTGTGCTCCCCTCTTCTAGCAGGACACAGAGTCCAAAAATATGAATGAACTGAAGCAATCTGGATCCTATTTGGTCGTTCAGCTCTGATGACTCATCTTCCCTGAGCTCTCCTTAGACTAATGACAAGGAAACAAACACAGGCAGAACAGTATTGAACTTGGCCTCATTCTGGCAAAGTAGTGTACCCAGGATTTTATCACTAGGTACCACTTGCACTTCTTGTGTTACCTGTACCCCAAGTAAGAATTAAAGGTTTTATAGGCAAACAATCTGTTTTTCTCTCAAGCCACAAATAATTTTTACTTGAATCCCAGGGCAGCCCAAAGTTTTACCCAAATAAATTTTTGAGAAACTTGCTGTCTGACGGAGCTTAAGGAACCACCCAGTCAGGGCAGCTCCTGTAGGCTCTCTCCTTAAATCCAGTGTGTCCCCTCTGAGCTGTGACCCAAAACGCTTCATGCAGAGTAAAGCCGCACATTAAGTGCAGAAGCCTGAGTCAGCTACCCCCAGCCAGGAGTAGTAATGTGAAGTGGTGGCTGTGATCCTTCTAAATCCTCCAGGTGAAAGCAAAAAAGACAGTTACACTCCTGAGACACAGTCAGTAGCGGTGCCAAGAGTGAGAGTCACCTCAGGGGCTGCCCTCCTCTCTTGGGAGTTCCTGCCCTTGCGAGTCCAGTCTGGCATCCTATGAAGCCCTTTATTTTTGAAGGAACAGGGTGACACAATTATTAAATGAAAAGTAAATGCTGTAAGCACAATTTTATGACTGAAAACAGTATAATCACCCTTGGATGTGTTTTTTG
Organism: Lepidothrix coronata; assembly: GCF_001604755.1. Lineage (NCBI taxonomy): Eukaryota > Metazoa > Chordata > Aves > Passeriformes > Pipridae > Lepidothrix > Lepidothrix coronata. The sequence continues at coordinate 7,680,249 of NW_016690180.1, read as the reverse complement.
GGTGGTGGACTACATTTCTTACCCTGGTTTGAATACTTGTGCGCCTGTGAGCTTGCCTGCTTCCTCTGACCACCCTTTAAAAGGTACCTCTTCTCCTTAGAAGCTTCTGGGACCTCATCAGCATAAAGCAGTGCCTCCTCGATCTCCTAAAAGGGCTTTCTATCCTTCATCATGCATTCCCGAAGCTTTCACATCAGATGGCCATTCGCCTGGAGAGGGAACAAGCTTGGCTATCCCTCAGCAGAGGGGTCTGGTGCTGCCCACCCACATCGGGTGACACTGCGACGCTAACTGACGCTAATTTTAATGTCGATGTCGAAGTAAATCCCCTGATACCTCAGTTCCTCCGCTGGAAGAGTCAGGCCCTGCCCCGGCCCTCGGGAGGATGCAAGTGGCTGTGCCGGCTCCAGACTCGGGCTGCCGGGGTCGCGCCGGGGAGGGAGTTTCGGCCGAGAGCCTTTCTGCCGCCTGCGCTTCCCTCCAGCGGGGCCGGGCGGCGCTGGCGGCCGGGAGTGCCTGCCGTCGAGGCGGCTGCGAGACACCGCCCACGCCGGGGGTGGCCCCGCGTGGGTCCAGGGACGAGCGGGCGGCGCCTGCAGCAGACAGCGGCGGGGGACCGCGGCCGCAGCGCATCGGCAGCGCCCAGAGAGCGGAACCGAGCCGGGGCGGGATGCGGGCTCCGCCGGCCGCCGGGGCGAGCCGTCCCCGCATCCCGCACTGACGGCCCCCCCGGCGCCCGCTCCCTGCTCTGGGGCTTGGCCGGGAGCCGGCGGCTCCCCGGGGCCGCGCAGCCCATGGCCAGCTCCGCGCAGCCCCCGGCGGCCGCGGGGGGCGGCGGCCCCGACGGCGAGTCGCTGGCCGGGAGCGGCGAGGCCTTCGGGGACCGCTCCCTCAGCCAGGGCCTGAGCGTGCTGGTGGGGCTGGGGCTCTGCGTGACCATGCTGGGGCTGGGCTGCGCCGTGGAGCTGGGGCAGCTGGGGCAGCAGCTGCGGCGGCCCGTAGGGCTGTTGCTGGCGCTGCTGGGGCAATTCGTGGCTATGCCGCTGCTGGCCTTCCTCCTCGCCCTCATCTTCGCCCTGGACGAGGTGGCGGCCGTGGCCGTGCTGCTGTGCGGCTGCTGCCCCGGGGGCAACCTCTCCAACCTCATGTCGGTGCTCGTCGACGGGGATATGAATCTCAGGTATGCGCCCCGCTCTCCTTCACCCCCAGCCGGCCGGGCTGCGGCGGCCCCGGGACGCGAGGAGGGTTGGCTGGGCACCTGCCGCCAGTAGAAGCGGGATGGACGGATGCGCAGACGGACGGGCGGGCACGGGTGGGAATCTGCAGCACTGGTCTCCTGCTTCTCCCGGGGCAGATCTTACGCGGACCCTGAAACACGCCTCCTGCCCCCTCCCCAAAGAAGCCTGCCCGCGCCCTGGCCGGGGCGGGGAAGGGGGGGTCTCTTGCCGTGAGAAGCGCCCGGCCGGCTGCAGAGCCCTCTTACCGAGGCGGCTGCTCCCCGGGCGGGCGGGCGGTGATCCCGTGTCTCTTTGGTTCCCCCGGAGCAGCATTATCATGACGGCCTCCTCCACGCTGCTGGCCCTTTTCCTGATGCCCCTCTGCCTCTGGATCTACAGCCGCCACTGGATCAACACGGCCGTAGTGCAGCTGTTGCCCCTGGGGGCGGTGAGCCTGACGCTGGGCAGCACCCTACTGCCCATCGGCCTGGGGGTGCTCATCCGGTACCGGCACCCCCGCGCCGCCGACCTCCTGGTCAAGGTAGGCACAGGCTCGGGGGGGAGGTGGGCGGCCGCGCTGCGGGGGGATGCCCGAGGGCGGCACCGGTGGACGGGGGTCGGACGGCAGTAACCTTTCTGGTCCCTCCAAACCGACGGTAGCTTCACACAGGCATATTCAACTACTTAGATGGAATACCAGGACTTACAGTCTTGAAATAAAACGGTGGGGCAGAGACGGAAAGCGAGGGAAAGGGCGGGTTACCCCCTATCACAGTGCACGGAAAGGAGGGCAGCGTGGCACTGCACCCTGGGAGTCATCCTGGACCCTCTACCATAGGCATTCCCCAGCATCTCGCTTTCTCCCCACTTCCACTGCACCCAGGGCAAGTGAAACCAACCTGCAGGCATGGCCATGCTTCCTGAAAATATGCAACTAAATTAGCTTAATTGTGAAAGGAAGAGTGAAGCACACCCCCTGGCTCTCTTGATTCCCAGCAAGTCATCCCAAAGCAAAATGATGGAGGGTGACCTCAGCCCCTTCCTTTCCTAGAATATGATCAAACACCACCAAAATCCCGAGCCAGGAGCAAACCCAGGAAGGGCAGCACAACCATGTTTCACAGTTTAGGCTCTCTTAACAAGTGTCTACCTGCTATGCGTACCCTTTTAAACTAATAACCCATGTGTTCAATGTCTGTATCTGTTGCCAGATTTCCCTGTGGTCTCTCTTGGTGACTCTAGTGATTCTGTTCATCCTGACTGGGACCATGCTGGGCCCAGATCTGTTGGCACACATTCCTGCATCTGTCTACGCCATTGCAGTGCTGATGCCTCTAGCAGGGTACGCCTTGGGATATGGCTTAGCCACGGTCTTTAGAATGCCCCCACACTGCAGGAGAACAGTGTCTTTGGAAACAGGATGCCAAAACGTCCAGCTCTGCACCGCCATCCTAAAACTCACCTTCCCCCCGGAGCTCATAGGGGGCATGTACATGTTTCCCTTGCTTTATGCGCTTTTTCAGTCGGCAGAAGCGGGACTCTTTGTACTGGTATACAAGATGTATGGAAGAGACAGCTACAAGCAAGATACACTCGGAGAAGAGGAAGACACAGATATTTCCTACAAGAAACTGAAGGAAGAAGAGGTAGCTGATACTTCATATGGCACAGTGACCACAGAGGAGCACAACTCCATTCAGATGGAGCCAACGCAGACAGCGCTTTAGGCGAGATAAAGAGGTGACTCCCTGGGATGTGAATGTGTGTTGTGCTTGCAACTGGGCTGGGGCCTCACTCGCGGAGCTGCCCAGCCTCCATTGTTTCTCCAGCTGCTCCCATTGTACAAGGTGATGTGTGTTTATTACCATGACAGTTCTACTTCTTCAAAAAGTAAATGGGGGAGGGGGGGAAGGTAAAAAGTATCATTGTGATGCAGACCAGTAACTGTAAAACTTTATGTAAGGAGGCTGCTGCCCGGCTGAGTGCAGCAGGAACGGGTAGAAGGAAGGAGACAGCGTTTTACAAAGGCAAAGCCGACTCGGTGCCAGTATGGATGAAGGGAAAAACCACCTCGCGCGTGTATCTCTGTGCCTCCCACCTGCTGTAAAAGCATTGTGCTCGTTGTTCTCACCACAAATACATGGCGAAGCCGAACCAAACCCGTGCTCTCCTCTGTCTAATCCCGCGGGGGTAATTAAAAGCCGCGCTGCCCGGTTCACCTGGGGCGCTGTGCGCGGCATGGGGAGATTGCCCGAAGCCCAGCACCAGGCGGAGACGGGAAGGGGCAGCAAAGCCGGCGCCCGTCGGGGGCGGGGGAAGCCCGTCCCCGCCCCGGGGGTATTTAAGGCCGCCCCTGCAGGGAGGGCATTCCGGGTACGGTGCGATGGCGGAGGAGGGGATGGCGAGTTACCTGTACACCGCCTACCACCCCTACTCCTACCGCTACCCGCCGCCCAAGGGCAAAGGGGGAGCGGCGGGCGGCTGGCGGCCCCGGGGCAGCGGCTACTTCTCGGGTTACGGGGACGCGGCGGCGGCCGCCGAGTACTTCGACAACTACCAGCGGGCGCAGCTGAAGGCCATCCTGTCCCAGGTCAACCCCAACCTGACGCCGCGGCTCCGCAAGGCCAACACCAAGGAGGTGGGCGTGCAGGTGAACCCGCGGCAGGACGCCTCGGTGCAGTGCTCGCTCGGGCCCCGCACGCTGATGCGCCGCCGCCCCGGCCCCGCCGCGCCGCGGCCCCGCGAGGCGGAGCAGGAGCTGGGCAGCCCCGCCACCACCAGCACCCGCGCCGTGCGCTTCCCCCGCACCATCGCCGTCTACTCGCCCATGGCGTCCCGCAGACTCACCGCCTTCCTGGAGGAGCCGAGCGCGGAGCCGGAGCAGCCGCCGCAGCAGCAGGACAAGGCGGCGGCGGCGGCCGTCGAGGAGGAGCCGGCCGCGCTGAGAGAACAGCGGGAGGCGGAGGCGGCCGCCGTGCGGGCAAGCTGGGAGAAGCCCACCGAGGGTGGTGCCGAGGCGCTGGGGCAGCGCCCGGCCGAGCCCCTGGAGCAGCGCCCGGCCACCACCCCGGAGCCGCCAGCGGCGACGGAGACAGGCCAGGAGGAGGAGGTTGAGGTGGCGGTGGCAGAGGCAGCGCGGGCAGAGCCGGCAGAGCCGCCGGCCGCACCCCAGAAGCGGGAGCCGTCGGCGGGCAAGACCCGCCTGCGCTTCCAGGTGAGGGGTGGCCGGGGGGGAGTGGAGCGGGGCCGGGCTGGCCCGGGAGGTGCCCGCCCCGTCGAGTAACAGTTGTCCCCGGCAGTTTCTGGAGCAGAAGTACGGGTACTACCACTGCAAGGCCTGCAATATCCGCTGGGAGAGCGCCTACGTCTGGTGCGTCCAGGGCACCAACAAGGTAGGGCTCGGATCGTCCCCGCGCGGCCCCCTCGCCGCCGCCCCCCTGCTGACTCCGGCCTCCCCCCAGGTCTATTTTCGGCAGTTCTGCCGGACCTGCCAGAAGTCCTACAACCCGTACCGTGTGGAGGATATCACCTGCCAGGTAAGGGACGCCCTCCCTGCCGCGGGCCGGGCGGCCCCTGGGTCTGGCCACCCTCCCTGACCGCCGCCTTCTCCCTCAGAGCTGCAAGCAGACGCGGTGCACCTGCCCCGTGAAGATGCGCCACGTGGATCCCAAGAGGCCCCACCGCCAGGACCTCTGTGGCAGATGCAAAGGGAAACGCCTCTCCTGTGATAGCACATTCAGTTTCAAATACATCATCTGAGTGGGTTAGGGGTTTTTTTTGGTTTTGTTTAGGGCTCTTCTAGAAAACTGCAAGTAGAGCAGATTTTTTTTGTTGTTGGTATTGTTGAAGATACTTAGTGAGGTGTAGCTAGGAAAGCATGAAAATAAAAGTACTGCAAAGCATACTCAGATGATCAGGTGGGTTTGTGCTCAGCAGAGGGTGCATATTGCAAATTCTGTAACTTGCACAGGGGAAGAGCCCACAAGTGTTCTGTAAATTGGTGATGGTTTTGGAAGTACCTGGCTCAGGGCCTTGTAGCATTTCAGGTGGATACGGTTTCTGTTACTGCTCCTACTCTTGAACTAGTCAAACACTTGAAGTTAACATCAAATCAACATCTACAGTAGTTAGTAGACCATCATTCATGAACTAAACACATAATAGTATTCACTTACTGTACCCACCTGTAGTCCATGTAGAAAGTATCCTGCACCTGTTTTTCGTCACTAGAAAATGATTGAGAAAAGCTATGTAAGAACTAGGTCACTCTTACTGGTACAGCTGGTCTGCATTTAGCTAAGCTGCTGTTCTTGTCTGTAGACTAAAACCTAAGAAAGCTTTTCAGGGATAGTTTTCACAAAATGCTGAGGAACGGAGTCACTGATACTATAGTCTCTTAGTAAATGTGTTGCTCATCTTTCTTGTGCAAGCTTATCAAGAGAAGTGACACTTCTGCCTGGCTTCTTCAACTCATGGATAAAGCACTAGAGCTGTGCACTTACTGGATTACACTTGAGGAGTTTGATCTAGTTATGGTTTAGATGCCTGCCATTAGGGAAGGATCAAACTCCCACACCCTTCTGGGGTTGCGTTTGCAACTAGGAATTGTACTCTTGGTGTTTGGTAGTAATGACAGAACCAGCACTGATACTCCCAGATAATGCTCTCTCTGGGCCGTTGGTGTTGTCAGTGGTGATGCCCTCTGTAGGGACGTTATACTTCAGCAGAGTGTTACAAACTGACTGGGACTAACTAAAGCATCACTATCTGAGCAGATTCAAAAGCTACTACAACCTACAGTACCACCCCCAGTCTACCCTTTAGCTAAGGAGCTGGGTGAACTTAGAGGAAAACATACTCTTCTGAGAATGCTACTGAACACTAACTTTGAAATAAAACACCATAATGCACAAAGCCTTTTGCAGGACTCTAGATGTAGCTTCTCTTTGAAAAGAGTGATTTATCTTGGTTATCACAAATTTGTCTACATCTGTACCTAGCTTACTTGAGACCACTATTTTAAAGACTAAAGGGAGAACTATTGTGAGCCTATGCTGTACAGCAGCTTCAGGGCCAGGTGGTTTTGCATCTCCAAGTGGAAGCTAGTATATGGCTGGATAGGCAAACAATATCCCTTGTACAAACATGTCTGTTTTGAGGGGCAGTGTTAATCCTGTAGGCTTAACTCATCTTGCTGTAAATTCCTGCTTTATTTCAATATACCCCTTGAACCTGCTGCAGTGACTAAGGCTTAATGCTTCAGTGCCAATTTATTGCCAAGTAATTTTATTTATTCTTGCTGCGTTCATTATTATAGCAGCATGAGGCATTCTGGGAACAAGTAGACCTATCCCCTCCAGAGCAGAATACTGTTTTATTTCATACTTCTACCTGAAGTGTTTTTCCCTGTATGACAGTGAAAGTAAATATCCCTTGCTTTACCAGCTCACTCAGGCTTTCACATCAAGTTTCATCCTTGCTCTGATCCACTTGAAAAGTACACCTGCAGCTGGGCAGTTTTCTGTGGGTGTGTGTGCCTTGTACTCACCTGTAGGTACTGTAATGAGCAGTGGCAAGTCTCCAGCTTGAGGAGGAATCAGTTGGGGCCCTCTCTGCAAGCCATCCAGCCACACTGCCTCAGCTTGCAGTTGCAGCTATGATCTAGGATGTCTTCTAACTTCTGAGCATGTTCCCCTCTAAGGGTGTTCTTCAATACATTTTCCTATTTGCCTTCCCCATTCTAATGGTCTGTTCCTGATGGATGCAGTGAGAGCCTGATGGTGATGAATTTGTGCACATTGAAATGAGCCTGAGAACTAAAGCTCTGTGCCATGTCAGTATCAAATCATATGGCAATTAATGGCAATATGAGCAGTCAAGTGCTTCCTACTTTTATATGTGTTCTCACAAGCATTGCTTTGAAGTTTACTTGCTGTGAAAATGGAGACTCTTACGTGATTATTATCAGTAATAGCCCAAAGTGAAATTTAGTACAACTTTAGGGTTGTCATCCCCACTAAGCAGAGCAGCAGTTGGTTCTGCTTGATAAGATGTAAAACAGGCCTAGCTGATGTGAACTCAGTGCTTCAGCAGCAACTTGTCCAAGCAAGCAGCTGATGAAGGCTCCCAGGGCAGGTAGCAGCAAAGAGCCACCCCTGCTTTCATTAGCTATTGCAAAGTTTTGTGACTTGGAGGAGTAGAGGGCACTGGGCAGCCATATTAAACAAGCTTTCCTTTATCCTGTAGCATTCCTCAGTTCCATAGTAGCTTTACATGTCATCCCTCTTACATAAATATATTCAATGCTTTTACTGCTAGATGCTAAAGTACAGTTCTGTATTTCTCTAGTTCCTTTTCAGTTTTACTGCCCTGTCATGTCCTTGACAGCACACACTGTGTGTCATGGGCACTGGTTCCCAGACTCAGCAAGAAAAAGGAAAGCAACTCCTGACCTATGTGATTATGCAAAGTGGAAAGAAACAGCCTTTATGTTGCCAGTTCTTCAAAGATATCCTGAACTTGCCCTGTACGGCTTTTTCATGACGGGATTCTTTTGCACATGTTAGCTCAGTCAGTGCTATATTTGCTGCATCTTACTGGAGCTGTCTGATGTTTTGTTTTTTTCTAGACAGCTTTACCATAGCTTCAGATTTGGAACAGACCTGGCATCAGGTAATGCAGGGTGGCAGTTTACGCAGTAGTTGAGGAGTAATTTTTGAAAAGCTTCACAAAGTTAAAGCAATATCACACAGTCAGCTGGTGTGCTTCTGCTCCATAGGGCAGGTTTCACTAGCCATTATAAATGGAGGAAGATGTAAAGCATAAGGAATGACATATATGAATTCAGGTTTGAGTTTCATGAGAAATCCATTAACAGTTTCAGAAGATGCCTAGGAAATGCTGCTGCAATGACAGGACATAAAAGGAAAAAAACATGACTTCAGGGTACCCAGGTTTCTGTTGTCAGTGTTTGGTCTGCTTGGCTAAAGTATTTAAACTCTAGCTTGTAAAAATACACAAAATGACAGATATAATGTCTTTTATTTTTACAAAAAAAGCTGGTAAAAGATGATGTAAATAAAAGTGTAATGTGCCCCTAAATAAAACTACTTATCCCTGGTAAATACTAATTAAATAATTAAGAACACCATCTACAGTACCACAAAACCATCAAAATAATTCAATTTTATCAGGGACAGGGAAAAAAAATACAGTGAATATGGATGTGCCTTGACCAGTTACAGAACTTGTTAGGATAACATAACTACTGTCAGCAGTCCAACAGTGTGCACAGTGCCTTCAATTAATGCATTTCAGCATAATTACATTTCTAGTGGGGTCTAATTCCCTCAAAAAGGCAGAGCTAAGAATTTCAATTCTACATTCTAAACTCTGGAATTAGAGCCCATTAAAAAAAAATCACAGTGGGTAAGAGATGTATATAAAAATACTGGGTGTTCCTTTCAAATCACAGGAATAGTGGGACTACATTCTTTTTTTCTGTTTTTTTTTTTTCCTTTTTTTTTTTCTACAAAATGCTATTGGTTTCAACAGAATCCAGTTTGTTTTATGCTAAAGACTTTGACACTGAACTATGAATATATTGCCTGTTTGCATGTTTTGGTAGTCAGTAATTTATTTTTTTCTATATAGTCCCAATTCCTTAGGCTGCAGTTGAGTCATGAAGACGCATATACGTGCATTCAAACTCTTCAAACCCTGCAGACTACTCAGACTGCAAGTACTGTATGTGACTACCACGAGGGAACCCCCCTTCCCCTCATAGCTTTATACACCTACTGTTTTAACAGTGCATTGCACAAATTTACAAGAAAAATACTGGTTTTGCACTATACAGTTTCTAGAATATATACAGAATAAAATAAGTTAACTTCTAATGAGAATTGCTGATGGGCAGCATATATCTTTAATATACATTTTAAAGTCTCTGCAGGCAGCTACTTTTTGGTTAGTTGTTATCAATATTTGTAACATAAGCACTGGTCAGAGAACTGAGCAGCATTCCAATAAAGTTAACAGATATATTATTTCTTTTAGAAACACTGGGAAATCCCAGTTGAAAATATTATTAAATGTCCTAACATTTACACACTATGAGGATTAGATCTAATAAAATAAAATTTCTTCAAAAATAATCTTGCAGCTCTTTTAAGCATGCTCTGAGACCTTATTTAACAATCATCCATACCTTCAAAAAACAAACTGTCACATAGCCATACATTCTAACTCACACACATAATTTCCTTATTACAGACAACAAAAGCAAATAAAACACTGAGAAATCAATGGGTTTTGCAGTCGTAAGTCATTCTACTCATGTTGGACTGCACATTCTTCATGACATTGCAAAGTGTCTCGTTAGGTATTAGTTGATGATTATATCTACTACTGCTGGAAAAGCCAGGAAGCCTTGCAGGTCTTCAGCCAAAATAAACCAGCCTTGATTTTAGCATCATCCCACCTGCGATATTGATTCAACCCGTAGAGGCTGTTACTGCAAATATCATTTAGAGTTCTGTTACAACAGAAAATAATGCATATGTATGCATTACATTTAAGCCCTTTTCCTTTCATGTAGTTTTTATAGATAAATTTAATAAAAAAATACTACTGCCACACAGGCTGCTGTGTAGAAAGAGCAGTCAAGTAGGATGTTCACTTCAATTTTCAGATTTTTAGTTCTGATGAAACAGTTTCTTGCTGTGATAAAATTGTGTTGGTTGTCAGGATTGCTGGAAGCTTGTTTTTATGTTTTTCATGAAAGGTGCTCAATAATAGTCTGAAGTGTCATCATCATCAGTTCTTTTCTAAATGACAGCTGTTCAGAATCCAGTGCTCACAAGATTTATTCCTGGTCTGATCTTCCCTAGAAGCTGATAGGATTGCACCATGCGTAGAGACTCTCGAATTTCTAGATTAAGTTCCATCAGCTTTGAGCTGGCCTCAGACATGTCTTGGTTGGAGCCTACAACTGCGAAGCTGCCGGTCTGGCCAAGTGTCTGGTGACGGAAATATATGTGCAGCAGTGTTTGAACTGGGTCATCTTCAGAACTGCCAAAGATGTCGTGGGGCCAAATAGATCTGTAAACACACAATATGGATTTAAACATTAAAAAAATTAAATGTTTACATTATCTTATTCTTTAAACAGACACTTGAACAGAAGACATCGGAAAATGCAAGAGAAATGTTTCTTCCATAGAGTCCTGATAATTAACTGTATCATTTCTAAAGAACAAGTACTAGTAGTATTGCTTTTTTTTTTAAATTGCAAGAGCTTTAATGAAACAACAGTGCTTGTCCTTTTCAAAAAGGACATCCAGCAAGAGCTGAGAAAAACTTGGAATAGTGCCTATCCCTGTTTTTAATTTAAAAAGGTCCACTAAGAAACAACTGAAAGCAATCCTTAAGCACTTACCTGAAAGCCTTGACCTGTGCTACAGCTGACACAAACTCCTTGTTTCTCAGGGTTTCAATGAGAGAGTGAATAGCTGTTTCTGTGCTAGCTTGGGAAGCCTCTGCAATTTCAACTTCTTCAATACCACTGTCAGACGCAGCCTCAGCCTCTTTCAAACAGCTCTCCAAAACAGCAAGTTCTTCGGACATGTTTATCACCTAAAACAAGTATAAGTTACCTTTTCTTGTTTAAACTATTTTCAGCCAATTTAATTTTCAGCAGATCAGATTTACATTCCCCCCCTTTACATTAATAAATGAGAAACAGAAAAAGTACACCCAAATATTTGCTGCAGTTGTTCAAGTATACAGTTAATTTAATGTAATGGCCCAAGCATCCATGTCAGGTATTTGGGCTTTCCCCTGATGAAGTTTCCTTCCTAGTTCTTTTAAAATTAATTTCAAAAAACACATTTCTTTTCCCCTATGTTACTTAATAACAAACTGACAAGAAAAGTTAAGCACTACAGAAAAGTATAGGAATGGTGTTACTACAAGGACAGCTTAAATATGGAGAAAAAATCAAGAAGACTAGTAACCCAGCAAAGGAACTGTAATACAGCCTGTATATAATAATACTATCTTTAGCTTTAGCACCAATGCATGAGTAAAACAGAAGGGCATCTCTCAGAACATGATTCTGCATCTAAGTTAGGCAAGAAGTGGGACTGTTGTAAGCCAACCTTCCACAACATTCTTCACACAGAAACTTATTTGCAGTCTCTACAAAAATCTGAAAATACAAGTGAGGAACATACTTTTTTTTTCTTTCCAAAGCTACTCATAAGCCAAAGACTTTCACCCAGCTTTTTCATTTTCCTCCCTACTATATCAAGTAAGACCCAGCCTATTTTTTTTCCTGCTACCTCTGTTTATTGCATTCCAGAGCCAGGGGAGAACTTTCAGAAGATATTATTAATAGCATAATGCATACAGATTAACTCAATTAACTTCATGTACGTACCACATGCACAGCTGAAGGACAGCTTTTACTTCTGAAGTTACTACAACTAAAAATCAGGCATAAAACATCTAGAACGTGCTACTAACTGGGCTTGGGATGGGAACTAAGGTTGCAGAGGAATTGCACGGTGGCTGCAGTGACACAGTTAAATAAATCAGTTGGTAGCAAATGATGGTGTTTGCAATAGGAAACACCAGGATGATGGAAAGGGGCTTTGTCACAGAACTCTGTTGAGTGCAGTTGATAAGCCTTGATTGTAGCTTGATTAGAATACACCAGGAGCACTACTGAAATATTTAAAATCCTCATCACTGGACTCCCCGCATTCCTGTTTTTTTAAGAGCTTTGAAGATGTACAAAAATCAACACAGATAATTGAACATCTCAGAAAGTTCTTGTAAGGTCTACTTAAATCTCTTAATAATTGGCTATAAAACAGCTGGTACCCTCCTCTAGTTTCTAAAAAGATGTCCCACTGATGAAAATGTTATCCAAGTGTATTTTAAATTGTTTGACTTTAAAATGTCAACAATTACAAGCTAAATGGCATGATTTTCATTACCTCTGCTTCTTTTTTGATTGTTTTTACTTGACTGATGAGTTTGCAATAGGCTTGGAACAGAAGCAGCAACTGAAAATGCAATTTGTATAGCCTCCGACACAATTCCAGCTCCTACAAAAGTAAGCAACATTGTTATAGTGAGGAAGTGAAAACCTTCTACTATCCAATACAAGAAACAATAAGTCACAACTTCTTCAATATAGAATGGGCAAAATTAGAAGTAGTTACTTGGTTACTAAAGAAAATGCCAAAAATGTTGAAACTAACATAGCAAGAAGCTAATGAAAAGCAGGTGAAAGCTTCATTGAGTTCTAGATTTACAGGTAGCCCCTCTCACACAGATTTAAAGTTTATGTTTTAGTAAGTTGCATTTCCAAGAAGGGGCATAGGGTGGAAAGTGAAGTGATTCAAAAGGCATTTTGAAATGTCTGGATCATTTCAAGATTTCATGTCTTGAAAACAAGACAGTGTTTCATAGATCACTTTTATTATTGATATTTTACTGTTTTAAATTCAAAATCTAATATCCATAAGAAGCAGCTGTGGTCTGTAAGTATGGAGTCTTTCATAACCATGAGTATTTGTATTGTAAGCACAGTATATAACCTGGCCCTTAGCTTACACTGCCTGACGAATAAGGGGAGAATAATTCCATTCCTGGAGGCAAGAATAATGTTTCCTTTATAAAAGATAGCCTTTATTCTATTTTAGAAAATACCACATCAAATATTCTTAAGGAAATGAAATAGCAGCATTAACTTATACACTGTCTTGGTTCCATTTTTATGCATCTAAAACACTAGTCAAAAGTGCAGACAGTGTTAATACTGCTTTACATACAGACATAAAAGCTACTGCTGATGGAATAATCTTTATAATGTTCTACTATCTACGGGATCCTATTATCTACAAAGGACCAACAGTTCAATGGGTTAGATGATGCAAAATTCAAGCACACAGCATTTCTGTAACAGTCTATGACAAGACACCATTATTTCACAAATGGACGAGACAGATGGACACAGTTTGGTGACTGGCATGATTAAGTATTTGATAAATCAAGAACCATCACTTACTGCTAGAATTTCCATTTGCTAAGCAAGAAGATGAGCAGGTCACAAAAATACAAAGAAAGAAAAAAGAGCAAGAATTAGTGTAGGAAATAATTTTAATTAGGGTAAAAGATGTCCCAGGTAAAATGGAGGAAGAAATACAAGTAACATGCTCCAAATACACCCTGAATGTAAAAAGTTAACAGACTGAATTTGAGATGAAACTACTTGCTGCTATAATTAAAGATGGATAGCATTGGCTTTGAGGTCCCACAGCATAAGTAACACATAACCCTGGTCTTTATACATTGTGCAGTCTGAAAGGTCACAAATTTAAGGTAATCAGAATCAAAGACATTTAGATCTGGACATCTGTACAATGCTTCTTACTTGTTCTGTACCACTAGAGTTTAAGCACAAATAATGCCTTTCAAAATTTGAAATGTAATGTTAATTTAGATTCTGAATTCAGTTTAGAAAATTCCTGGCTTTGCTAAACTCAATTCTCAACACCTCTGAGAGATTTCTGTAATGTAATTGCACTTGGTTTTTAAAAGCTATTTCAGAAAAATGTTCGGGAAAGAGGGAAAATCATCAGAAAATATATTTGTCAGACTTAGGGACGTGAACTTCACTTCTGTGCTTTGTACAGCACTAAGTGTGTTGATGGCATTTAAGCACATACAGTGGTCATAGCAAACCAAATGACAGAATATCCTGATTTGGAAGGAACCCACAAGAATCATGAAAGTCCAAGTCCTTGCCCTGCACAGGACAGCCCCACTGGACCCACACCATGTGCCTGAGAGCGAAACATATGAAGATGCAACAGACAGAAGCAGTTGAGCTTTACTAAGCACATGATTGTACATGATGTGTATAATAAATTATACACTGTGTGATGAACAGGCTATAACAGGCTGTAACATTGCATGTTTGTGTTACACTGCATGTTTTTGTTCTGCACTCTGTGCTATTATATACACAGCACAATTATTATATAAGCAAAAACTTCTGATGCACAGAACACTGTGAAGATTTTGAACAGTTAAAGTCAACATGAATTTGATGAGTAACTTTAATGAAGCACAGAGAATCAGATTTGAGAAATGGCAGGGTTGACTATTTAATAATTTTAGTCATTAAGTTCTAGTGTTCTTAAAGCCAAGTCTCATTATTACTGTAAGCCATAATTAATCTCTTTCCTCCAACACCTTGATAGCGACATTTTAAAAATTCAAGAGAGGTTTTCTTTTAAAAATGTCTTTGTGCTGCTTCAGTGTTTTTCACATACATGCTTACTTGAGAAATAATCTGATTTTTCTACCTGCCTGTCCTGTAGAAACAGTCTAGCCAGAGTCCAGGTGCATTCTTTCAGGCTTGTGTGTACTAATAGCAAGAACTGAATAATTAGATTTACTTGCAAGTCTGCTGGCAATGCACAAGCCAGAACAGAATTAATCTCACTATTTCTTAGCTGTAAGAACCACAGTGCTAAAAATTAGTAAGAAAATCTTATTTGTGTTAGTGAATGAAAAATATCTGTTCTCCTGAGCAAATTTAGAACTTCTGTAAATAGTGTGTATTTATGAAGCAGGATAAGAGGACTCTGCCTTCTCAATGGACACTACATATTAAAATGATTTTAACTGAACCTGCGAGTACAAGCAGCACATAAAGAATTACCAGCATGCCCCGCAGGCTAGGACTGAAAACCAAAATGAAAACAGGTCCCCAAAAATAATCTGTGACCATTGTGTGAATGGTCACATAAACGCTTTTTCAGAGGCTATCTTCAAACCCTGCAGAAACTGGGAAGAACAAGCAAAACTGCCTCACTTGGAATCCTGGATTTTCTCTGTACAAGCTATTTGAAAGCCTGCATGTTGCTTTTCTTCCATTTCTGAGTTTCCCTAGCTATACAGTGGGAACAGTAACATTTACCTTCACGGTAAATGTTAGAACAGTTTCTTGGTGTATATAAACAACATTATAAATATGGACTGAAATACATAAATGCCGCTTTTTTTATTAATATATAGAACATTTACTGTATTGTAATAGTAAATGTTGCTTCCTATTTCTAAACACGTACCTGTCAGTATACGAAGATTTAAACCAAGTGTAACATGCACTAATACTGTGTGTTCATAGGCAAGACAAAAATCCTTGCAAATGGTAGCAAATTATTTTGCTGGTTTTGCATTACCTATACTTATATGCATGATTTCTTTTTTAAATGTGCAACTTCAATGCAATAAAAAAATCAACAGCATATTATCACATGTTTCGCTGTTCTAAAAATTCAGGTGCATTTTGTGATTAAATAGTCCAAAGACACCACAGACATTTATGTTGTTGAAGAATATATTTTTAGCAGCAGAAACATGACCAAGTGCATCAATGGATAGAGTTAAGTTGAATAAAATAAATAAAATTCCTCCTTTCTCAGCTTGGATTTGGGATTTTTGCAAAAGATAAGTTCATCTGGTACCTGCAATTCCTCTTTCTTACATCTTTCACTGTTCTTATTACAGGACTTCAGATGGCAGATTCCTTGTACCTACTAATGTCAGTTTTTGGATTTGCTTTTTTACCAAGTGTCAATATTATGCAGCTATTCTATATTAAAATAAAAACAGTCCTAGTCCACTTGGGGAAAAGCCATCACTTACCATAGCAATTAGTAATATTAACATGGATGACTGCCATGCAAATACATAGAAAATATTCAACTAGTATTAATAGGTTACTGCACCTATTGTTAGATGATATCTTGAGAAGTGTTTTGTGAGCTTTTTGCCATACTCTTACTTTACTCCCTGTTCCTTTTCACCCTAATAATGGCTCCAGAAAGGTCTTATGTACTTATATATTACTAATTATATTAAATTCTGTAGAGGTTTTTGGGTAGACTGTTTATCTGAGCATATAATTAGAATGCTAATCTTTTTTCCTTCTAGAAACAGCAGCAGAAAAGCAGACTTGCTAGTACACAGATGGTATCTAGTCTGCTTATCTACTCAGTGTTATTAAGTCTAGAACCCAAGGTTGCCAACTTTTATTAAAAAGACCTGTTTTTATTAGACTACCACTTCATAAGATTCTGAGTTTCCAAAAGATAGGGTGATAACTGAAATGAAAAGCTTTTCATGCATTTTTAATCTCTCTACAAATATTGGAATTTTTGTGCAATAATGATGGGTTTTTAATGTCATATCCTGAGACTCACAAATTACGTACACCTACCTGGGCATCTGTGTTAGTGCCATGAATACCATCATCAGTACCAAATGTTCTTTTGCAATCTTCTAGCCACTGCAAAATAAATATAATCAAGATTAAACATCTTCTGAAACAGAGCAAACTGAAGACTGTGCTAAAACCGTGTAAGACATTTCATCAAGTCTTGCACATTCTTGGATTACGTGAAAAATTGTGATATGAAATCAATTGTTTACCAGTGCTGTTTGCAGTAATGATATCCACTCTGATATATCACTTGTATTTTTTTATTGTGTCCCTTCTGTTGTAAATTTCCTTCCTTATCCAAGATGGAGATAGTACACTTCAGCATAAATACTAACCCCCCCTTTGGATACTGTTGCAGTGAGACGTGTGGGAGGGTGGAGGCAGAAACATCCCTTTTATTACATGAGATCATATTTTCTCTTTACTTGCTGCACAAGGTTTACCCCAACATAATTTATCAGCATTTAAAACATAGCACTAATTCACATTAGAGAGAAAGCCTGTTCTATTTCTTCTGACTGCTTTAGAAATGGAAGGAAATAGAGCTCTCCTGTGTAAGTAGATGCAAGTGCAGGTTTACTGGATGGAAAGAAAAAACCCAAATGCTCAATCCGAGTTTAGCATCACCTCCAGTTCATACAAGCCAAGGAAATGAAGTATTCTTGCATTACACAATGTGAACCTGCAGATTCCACTCAGGGCTGTATTTAACCCCATTTCCTATAGCAGACAACAAGTTTATTAATTTCAGTGGGCAATCTTTTCCACCTTTACCCAATCATGCAAATTTATCAAAAACTAACCTCCATGTGTACTGGCATTCACATGAATATCATGTTACTATAAAGCATTTAGAGAGTCAACTATGTTCTTGGACAATACAACCTGATCACCTCATTGACACAGTGCCCAGCATATTTTTCTGTACACTGTAAACAACTGCAAGCATGAGGTAATTTGTGTGTTACTGAAATGGGAATGTATCATATTGAGATAAAGTGCAAAATATCTTCTGAAATGAAGAACAGGCTCTATACATCCACAGAAAGATAATTTAGCATACTGTGTGTGTTTGATATCTTGAGTCTCAGAGGAAATCTTAGTGACCTTTTTCTAACCTCTGTCTGATGCAAGAAAAAGAAAAATGTGATTTCCCATCTGCTCAATTTAATAAAGGTTACTTAGTGAATTAACTAGGCCTGTGTGCTTATCAAGAGGAGAAATGGAATTCTCTAAACACCATGGTGTCACTTTCAATTAGTGACATGGATACCAACATACACAGCAAATCTCATTTTACCTTTATCAGACAGCATCCATCAGTAATGATGGAATAGGTTTGCATTGGAACAAATAATATCAGCAACTGGGAAGTTAGTATTTATTTTCACACACTGCCCTTTTAAGATCTTTTTTAAATCTTAAAACCAGTCTGAATAAAGGGTGTGCCTAGAATGCTATGATAGGTATATAACTTTATAGTTTTTATTACATTTATCTGATTCAGTATCCTTGTCCCAAATACACACATGAAGTCAAAGCAATTCCCTTGCAAGAAAACAGAATAGCTCCAAAAAGGTCACAAAATTAATTTGCTAAGAATTTTTACAGAATATCTGTTCAGCACGGCAGAAGGACCTAAATTTTCTCTTTGGGAACAGCAGTAGATTGTGTGACAAAATAACCTTCCTTATATGTTTGCTTTACATTAATTTATGTTTTCCCCATATATCTCCTACAAAGATATAGGGTGAAGTGTTGCTGAAAGCATAACACAGGGAAGTCTGGGATTGCTCTTGATCATAGCACAGGCTGGTTTGCCAGAATAACCCCTAAACAGATGTGCTAAACCATACCCTGTACAATAGGTACCTTTCTGTCTTAGCTTGGTACATAGGTAAGAGTTTCAAGCAACTGCAGCCCAAGCCTCTTACTTTTTCAATCTGATTCATGTGAATGCTAGTACTTCACACAGCACGACAGAGACAAACATCATCTATTAAACTTTAAAACAACAAGTTTCATTAAAGAAGTTAACATACAGAACTTTCCAGTGGTTGATTCTAGAGGATACCAGATTAACATGCAAATTACATTTATTTAACTATCTGTTAATTTATATTTACTTTATTATATAGCAGCCAAACCACTTAGTTTGACCATTTTTCTGCATGTTTCTATGAAAAAACCAAGGGTCTGCAATAAGCTCATTAAGCATTTTGCCTTAATACTTTCAGATTGAATAGGATACACAGCACAATTGTCTGCAACAACAGAAATTCAGATTTTACTTCAGGAAGTCTCGCTGAATCACTCCCTATACTCTGCTTAAGAGGACAGAGTAAAAAACCAAATAAAATCTAAAAAGGAGCTTTGGAAGAGTCTTAGTCTGCATGTGCTATATAACAGAAACACCAAAAAATAAGGACCAACAGCTAAAGAAATACTTCTAAAAAAGTTTTAGAAACATTAATTATCTGAGATAATTAGTCACTACTTCTAAATCAACATGTTCAATAAACAGTTAAATAATGCATGAAATTATCTAAAAGACATTCTATCAAGAGTCAGAGAGGATTGGTCAAAGCTAGAAGTTTCTTCTTCTGCAGTACTGCTGCTTTCTACTTATAAATGATTAAATAAAAAGAAAACCCTAACAAAACGTTCTCAGTTATTTCAGAACAATTCCTTTCACCCTGTGAACCTTCTTCCTGCTCCAGTCACTCACAAATCCTGTGGCAGAAGACAGGTTGACCACAGAAACATGTTACTGGACTCCCTTTTGACAGCTCCACTACAGAAAAACAACACTCCTTCACTATGATATAATGACAGAGGCCATCAAACTGATACCCATATTTGTTTATCTAGTAAAATAAAATACAAAGAAGTTCTTATGTCGATATGACACACAGCAGTGCAAAATCAGCTAAAAATACATTTAGTGAATTCACGGCCATCTGAAAGGGAAGTAATTTAACTCGTCATACTTTGACAAATCAACCAAACAATAACATTTGTTATTGCTATGATAAATAAGGCTGAAGAGTTTATGTAAAATTCCTCCATGTTTGTATAGTCATCGTTCTAAGTACACACACGAGTCCCTTTTTACTCTGCCTCAAATCTTCATGTCTGACTGTGGGGCAAATCATTAGCCTCTCTGTGCCTCCACGCTGCTCTCTAAAATGAGGAATAAAATACATCATTTTCTCTTAGGAATGCTGACAGCATTACGCATAGGAGATTGCCAGACATCAAATATTACATCAAGGAAAATAACGTTAGTCATTAGATGAGAACTTTGTTTCTGATTAAGCCTACAATGCAAAATGTACCTCACTATATTAGATCAAATAAATTGTTATTACCACAGAACAAGGCAAAAAAATGCAGCAACTCTTTAGCAGAAATGCTGGCCTGGATCCTAGAAACAGTTTATCTACACTAACAGGGCTGTGTGGCATACTTTAGCATTGGTTTCAAGGAAACTGTGTTTCTTTAAAGATCCTTTCCACAGAAAAGTGGATGTCTAGTCTATTCAACACATGAGCTGTCAGCACTCTTTGCAAGGTAGAGGCCATAATTTCCTAATAAACTTGGCATGATCAAGAAACATGGAGTCACTCATGCTGCAAAATACAGCTCTGCTAAGATATCACAGCTTGAATTCTGGTTCTGTTTTGCATCATTTAAACTTGCCTATACAGCTGTTGTCACAGCCCCATAGGCTGCTGAGATCAGTAAAATTCAGCATGTTCAGTTTTCCCAGGAATCATCATCTCTACAACAAAAGCTCATATATTCTCTCTCTCCATCTATTTGCAAAACTAATAATAGATTTCTTTTGGCTCTTGAAATAGAAATCTTACCTGTTTCAGTTTTCTGAAGTTAGTATCTTACTTTCTGAACTTCACACTAATGTTCATAAAAACAAATATACAGACCCTTGCTACAGAAATTTTCAACGTTGTGGTTCTTGGGAAAAAGGATATAACTACCTACATATACCTTGAAAACTAAACTGTATTATTCTAAACAACTGACATAAACATCAGCCTCAATGAGATCTAGCTGTAAGATGAGCCCTAAATTTATGCATCTACATATGACATAGCTGTTTAAGCCCCCATTACTGTCAGAAATGTTTTCCCACAGTTTACTTTTAGATACCTGTGTTGAGAGATAAGGACCTCTAACAATTTCTTGATAAGTAGGTTCTAATATTTTTGTTTTGAAATGTAAGAGACTCACCTGTTCTGCTGCCTCTCTTTTGACATTATAGGTATCCAAGTGTTCTTGGAGCTCCAGAACACTGAACTTCAATGTTTCTAGCAGGCCACAAGACAGTAGCTGGAAGATAAAAGCAATCACTTCTGAAGCCATGGAACATCTAACTATATAGTTAATATCTAAATTATATAATACGAAATCCCAAGTCCACATTTGGAAAAACAAATTAAATTAACTGGGTACACATCATTTGTGATACCTTTGAGTAAGTGAAATAACACGTGACTGTATATGTTAAATCGCTGAAAAAAACTTTTGATTCCAAAATAAGAAGAGCAGTACCTAGTTAACATCTGAAAGAGATTTCAAAGCGATTTTTAGATCTTGCATAAAAAAGAACATTTGACACATTACACACCACTAGTGTAAGTAAAACAGTCTGTAGCAGGAAAAAAAGGTACTGCTGCTGGTGTGCTCCTATAGCGACCTAAGGAGCATCCACTGAGGGTTACTTGCCCTTTTCAGCATACAAACTATACTACCAGCAAAGGCTTCTTCAGTCTATAGGAACCAGAACTGTCAAATCAAGAACTGCTGGATATTTGAAGAATTTTCTACCATTAATGACTTTGCCTTTTTCAACATGGTTTCAAAATCCCTTTTTCCCCCAGGGGCTGCCGCCTCAGCTTTGTTCCACAACATTTCTCCCTGTAGTTTTATTTTCACTTAGGTTTTTCTTCTTAATCCTTCTCCTGCCACTTCCTGTAATAAACACGCCTCTAATATGATGCTTCCTTCCTCACACTGGTCATCCCTTGCACACATTAAGAGCTCTGTACTTTATCAGTGAGAAGTAATCTGACAAGCAGGTTCATTTCAATTAAATTATTTGGAAAGAAAAGATTTATTTACACAGTACTTGTTAATGTAACAACACTACTGTGTGTATGTGCATACATATGCACGTACACAAACACACAAGTCTATATACTTATATGCATATATGTTATATTCCTTATTCCCTTTAATATCTGTATTTTTATATATGTATTTACTTATTTATTTTTTAAAATACACATACTGTTCTAGATAGACACTAATGTAACTCTTCTTGTGGCTTCTTATCCCAAACAAATTTCTTTTTTTTTGTTAATTTGGTTAATTTCTACTGCTTTAAAGTGGTCTAAGTTAAACAAAAGACATTAACACGCCGTTCCCTTGAAGCACACTATCTGTATTACGCTTTTTAAGTCCTCATATTCTTAAGTGAGAACGTAAGAGTTGCCCCTCAGCACCAAGGTAAAAAAAGGTCAGGAGAAGACTCCCACACTGGGTCAAGGCCAAACATCCATCTACCTCAGCCCTGCAGCTGACAATGTCTAATGGCAGCTGCACAGAGAAGGGCAAGCATGTGGTGACCCACCTACCCCAGAATGCTTTCTTAGCCTCTGTCAGTGTGTTGTTCTACATATTTAGGAAATCTATCCAGGGCTATTTCTTTCATGAATTTCTTTAGTTGCTTCTTGAAAACATGAACAGACATTGTAGAAAATGACAGCATTTCACAGTTTGATTATGTACCACATGAAGAATCTTGGTTCTATATGTTTTGTAAGTCATTGCTAGCTTAATTTGATTATCCTTAACATCAATTAAGATAAATTAAGATCAAATAAAATAATTTCTATCACTTATCCATGATAATCAAGACACCTATGCACAGATTTCTCTTCTGAAGGGCTGAAAAATCCTAGCCTGCATACTCATATCTTAGATGGAAGTCATTCCACATATTTTATAATCCTTGTGATCTTTCTTGAACCTTTTCCAGTGCAATTGCATTTCCTCTGAGATCAGGGGATCAGAACCTGACAAAAAATTCAGGATGTAGGTATACTGGAGATAGGTACATTAACTCAACGATGTTTCTTGTTTTGCTGTCTCTTTTCTTAATAATTCTAGTATAGCTTTTTTAATGGTTGCTGAATATTGAGCTGACTTCTTGCATTAATGTTTTTTATAACCAATAAGCAATAAGCAATTCAAAGTCTTCATTGTATATTTGTAGCAAGAATGTTTCTCATGAATCACTGAATATACACATAAACAGCACAATATAAAAAGGCAAACTGCTGCTAGATAAGTAGTCTTCCTTCTTCTCATCTGTGCAGACAACATAGAATAAACATGAACAAGCAGAGAAGGCAAAAAATAACAAGGGAATTTAAGTGATACCTACTATCAGTAAGTTCCCTCACTGTTCACTGTTACAGCTGGAGGTTATTTTGTGAGAAAACGCATTTCTCACCTGTGTTTTCACATGTTGATGATACATAGTGGCCACTTAACATTTTAATTCCTCTGTTATTTCAATTATAAAGAGTTTATTTTTTTCCCCAATGTTAACAAAATTATTTTGTATGTTACATAAAACTTTTTATGCACACATTCCAACATGTAAGTTTGAGATTCTTACTGTTTCTGCATCCACAAAGACTGTTGGACATTCTGAACACATCATCATCACTTCCAGAGAACTTCTGAATTTTGTTCCAATGCGCTGTAGACTTTCACCAAGAAAGCTGACTGAATCATTTGTTATAGATACAAACTTTCTTTGAATGGTCTAGAAAACAAATCAGAAAAACATTTATTTTATACTGTATTTTACTACTCCTCTGGCTTTTTAGATTAAGAATTTCAGAGCAAATTTCCATCATGACAGCATGTATTTTTATCACTAAGTGACAAACTAATATGTAATTTGCTCTCAATATTCATGTAAAACTAGCTCCAGAAAATGCTATCAATCCTGGACCTATAAAAGACAATTACTCCTTTCACATCTAGGCCTTTAGCCTTAGTATAGCTGGATGACTATTTGTCTTTATGCAGTACAGACAGTTCAATTTATTTTGAAGTGTTTATACACTCTGAGAGTACCTAATAGAGTTTAATGAGTTAGCATACAACCTGTATAGCACAATCTGTGTCCACAACTGCCACCTGCATGGTTTCTATCTTCTTCAAAAATCAGTCCTATATATATCATGTTTGATTTTGCAGACCATCAGCTTGGCCTAGTGTAACATTATGGACTGTTATATATTATTTCATAAATCCTAGAAGTTACATACTATAAATAAACTATATAAAGATTATATTTACAGCTGCACAGTGTAAACACAGTGTAGGAACCAGAAGGCAAAATGGAAAGGTCCAATCAAACAAGGCATCTAGAGTGTAATTTAATGATTTTAACTCTCTTCTAAACCCAGGAACAACTCCTCAGAAATGTTTCTTTGCCCATGCTTGAACCCTGGATTGCTATTGCACATTTTTCCACAGTATCCACCTTTCCAGCTGACTGAGGGCTATCCTGTCAAGCCACAGAATGTTTCAGCCTTCTCCCTGGCTCCCTGTTTAATGAACACAAAAGAATATGACCTCTCATTTTACCAATTCCAGGAAATGAATGCACGTGTGAAAAGCAACTGTAGCTAAGTTTTGGTATAATACAGAGAAACCAAATCCCTGATGTGTAGATGAAGCAAAAAGACAAAAGTCTACATTCAGTAACAGGAATTTCATGACACTGTGGCAAAATACTTAGTTCAACTAAAAATGGAAAATGGGTGTAGATGTGCAAACAAGTTATTCCACGGATAAGGTAGAGTATGAATTCTTCAGATTTAAGTTACTTCATGGTACTAACTCTAAACCTGTCCATGCATACTGGATAAAATATGTGCTAGTGTGGGGCTTTCATTTATTATGACATCCCAAGAAGCAGGCCAAATTAATACTAGAGATAAGAGAAAGGGCTGGAATCATAAGGTCTTGGTCTGTAGTTCTGAATCTGCTCTTAGCTCATTTGGCACATTGCCTGTAAATAAAATGGATTAATTATGCTTCTCCTATCCCATAGGAATTTGCAAAGAATCCATCCGCTACACATAAGGAGGAGGGAGCCAGAAAAATTTGGCCCTAGGCATTTTGTGTTGGATATCAGATCTATGAGTCAAATAAAGAGAGGCATTTGAAACCTCCAGCTTTAGTGGCTCTCCTGGTGTTTCGATTACTTCTCTGCAGAAAAAAACCCTTTTCTCACAAGACAATGCAAGATAAATTCATTAATGTTTGTCATGCTGTGAGCCCATCATAATGACTCCCACAAAAAAACCAGGAGGAAGACATTAATTCTGCAATCAACACAGAACTTGGGTGACGTCCAAAAAAATAAAAGAAGGGATAGAACCTGAACTAAGAGCTTATAAGAAACACTGAACTGCTTTTTGAGCCTTTTTGTTTTATTTCCTGAGCAGAATCACTCCTAGACAATGACTACATCAGATATCACATGGAAAAATAGTGCACAACATTTTAATATTCTTCTAGCAATGTGTTTTTTGGTCTGCTTTTGATTTGCTTTCTAAGGCATCTTGCTACCATAATCTTGTGGCTTTTGCAGTTACAATGAGAAGAACAGTTTTAAAAGCAGGAGGGAAGGATCTCAGATAAGCAATCATGCACTGGCAATTCACTGACCTGAAACAATCTTGAGAAGACATGAAATGTATAGACAGCACATGATCCATCTGTATCGGACAGCATTTGATTGACGTGGCAGCGCCAAGCTTGCTCTTCATCATCATATGCCACTGGCTGGAAAGCTGCCAATATGGCAGAAAGAAATGGCGAAGGAGGTGGGGAAGTTTGTACTTCTGGGAAACCATCCTGTTCTTCTTCATCTTGGCTACAAATAACAAACAACAGAAATTAACTCCTCAGCAATTTTTTTTTTAGCAAAAAAACCCCCTTCACTTTGGTAAAAAGAAAAAATAAGAATTTTGGATTCAGAGTAGCACTTTGTAAAATAAATAACGGATCAACTAAGATAACTATGAACCAGGAAAAGAGTTAACAAGCAAAACCTTTTGCTACTGCAATATTAAAAACTGCATATACTCTCAAATATCTCCAAACTTTATTAAAACATGTAAGTTCTAAGCTTATCTACGGACAAAGGGCTATCTGTAGGTTATATGTAGCTATATAGAGCACTGTATATACATACTCAGAAACTGGCATTTTTTTCTTGCCCCCAATAACTGAATTAACATTCAATTCTTCAAATTTTTCTTTATCTGAACAGATGGTCCACCAATACACATAAATTTTGGCCTTCCTTAAGGGAAACACAAGAGCTCATTTAGCAGTATAATACTATTTTATAACTGTTTAAAGTAACATAAGCAAATGGAGATAGATCGAAACACTTTAATTTTTATGGTCAATCAATTTAATGGAGCATTCTGCTGTCATACTTTCCATTAGGAACCAAACATCCAATAAAAATACCCAGCTATAAGTTAATCAATGCTACTACTTAGAATCATTAACTTAATGATTAGCTTAAAGTTTCTGTATTACAAGGTATGATACATTTTGACATTTCTTCTTGTATAATTAAACTCCTGCAGCAAAAATATGTGTAGGAGGATTCTAAGTACACAGATAGTTTGTTAAAATAATTTTTTTCAACACACGCAGTTTTTCTCTATAACAGCTGCCTCATTCACTGCAGCGCTAAGTACACCTTAACACTTAAACATGTCTTGAACAACAAGTGTGGGTGCTGTTTTTAGATCCCTTCATTTGAGTAGCACAAAGCTCAAAAGCTAAGACACAAGTCTTTCGAATCTAATCTGTAAGCAAAGTTTCACAAAGATTTTCAGATATTTTCTAACTAGTGTTATCACCTATGCCACTCTTCAAACTAGAGCCATGGGGTTTTTCATTCACTGGCTTAGTGCAAATAAACTAAAACCTTAAGAGATTTTTCAGTTGCACATGAGGGAATAACTGCTCTTAAATGGTACCAGCCTTTAATTCTCACAAGGCCTATTACCACAGGTTGCATACTGGAATCACAAGATTGAACTTCAACCTTTGCAAATGACTTGGTCTTTTACATGTCCTGTTGTGTTCTTTTCTGTAAAAGGCTCCTAAAGTGATCTCTCTGACAGAATATATGCTAAGTCTATGTTCCTATATAAAATCAAGTCTCTGTATTATTCAGTCTAAACTTCTGAACAAATTTTAAGTATGAACAAGCCTAAGAACAATTTGGATTTTTTTCTGTTTATTTTGGTTTGCAGTTTTTGTTTGGAGTTTTTATTTGTTTGTTTGGGGTTTCTTATTTGTTTTCCCTCCTTCTTACACTGTTACCTTCAAGGAACTTACAGTTTCCTTCTAAATACAACTCAACCAGCTAGGACTAATTTTAACTTTTCCTCTCTATATTAAAATGGAAAAATGTTATTTTACTTTAAAACGTTTTAGAAATACACAAGAGACCGATTAATCTTAACAATGAAAATAAACCCTGGGCAAATTCAAAGACAAACTGATCCAATTTCTACAGAAGCTTTGATTCTAAAAAAAAAAAAAAATAAAAAATTTACATTTTCCCCTGTCTTTGGGTGGTGCCATAAGTCAGAGCAGTTCAAGGGCTTTTCCATGTTATACTGCTTGCAGCTACTGCCTGCCAAGAAAATGGTCCAAAACACCCTCTGACCTCTTTTCACATTTCTAAACCGTTGATGATGATGAAAAGTGCTAGATTTCTTTTACTCAAGAATTCTTGTGTTTTCCCGCACAGCTGTTTTATGTGTACCAGAAACAACTGCTGAGCAAAGTACTGAGGCAAAACGAATCAACCAATTAGTCTGGATATGCAAACCATCATTTTATATTCTTGTATTATGGAGATTAATGGAAAACTCCACACCATAAGAAAGCCTACTTTCCTTGATTCATGCACCGATAACATGTAATTTCTGTTACTTATAACCAATATTAATCTTACCTAGACAAACCAGAGAAGTCAGCTTCTTCTTCTTCACATCTCTCATCTAGCTCTTTCAAAGCAAGAGTGACATCCTCTTCACAGACAGATTCGGAATAGCTTTCAGGAGCTGCTGCCTCTACCAGTTCTGGGGGCTCTTCCAACTCCAGAGATTCGTGACAGACCAGACAGTCTTGTTGTTCGTGTA
Source organism: Lepidothrix coronata (assembly GCF_001604755.1). Lineage (NCBI taxonomy): Eukaryota > Metazoa > Chordata > Aves > Passeriformes > Pipridae > Lepidothrix > Lepidothrix coronata. The sequence continues at coordinate 7,652,434 of NW_016690180.1, read as the reverse complement.
GCAGATATGACCCAGTGTCTTCGCTAGCAGTGCTAACCTGTTCATCCCTTACTGCTGAACTGCCTTCCTGTGAATCACACATACTTTTATTAATTTTATTGTCAGGGCTTATGTATTCTAAAAATTGTTTGCAAATATCCATTTATCACAGAATATTCTGAGTTGGAAGGAACCCAGAAGGATCATCAAGTCCAACTCTTAAGTAAATGCCCATACAGGACTCAAACCCATGACCTGGGTGTTACTGGCACCATGCACCAACCAACTGAGCATGTCTCAGGGTTTTTACTTTAACTGTTCAGCTCTTTGCCTTGTTCACAGAGTTTTACTTGAACAAAGACAGGCAGTCTACTTGTAATGCTTATAACTGGTAAACATTAGTATCTTAGAATGTGACTTATTCAGAGCAAATACAACCTCTCAAATACAATCATTTAAATCTGCTAAGAGAATACTGACAGAAAAATAAGCAAACAGCCTCAAACACTGACATCAAACACAATCAAGACTTTCATATTTTACTTTTCTAGGTAAGGATCAAAATGACTGCCTCGTGCTTGCCTTTGGAGTCTACAACAAGTACAGAACATTTCTTGTCCTTTCCACTCTCCATTTTAACAAGTTTCTAAAGCATAACTACTGATCAACAGTGTAATACATGAACACTGGAAAAGGGACATTCCACCGTTTTTATTATTTTTACATTACTTCAAATATGGGCAGCTTAAGGGTTTAACCCTGAATCTCTAAATGTAGGCTTTCAATCACTGGCAGTTACAGAGAGAGGATGATTAAACTCTAGGTAGGTAGGTAGGTAGGTAATATCAGAATGACCCTTTCTCCCTTCCCTCTTTCTTCAATAGCATTATCATATTCATTAGCATCACTATGTTTAACAGAGGAATTTAGATTTATTTAATTTATGCTGAATTCATCTGAAACTTTTTATTGGATTTCTCTGGGGAATAAAAGTAACACTTGCTATTTCCTAAAGGCACAAATTATCACATATTTTCATTCTTAGAGTGCTGATCTTCCTTTACTGGTATATCCAAAGCTGGTCAACAAACCTTTGGTCAGCCTCTAAGCAGAGACATCATTTTTTGGTTTTCATCAATCAAAACAGATCCTCTGACAGAATAAATAACTGTACATGTATTAGAAAAGACAATTCAGCTTTGAACAGAATGATATAATTTTCTTGCACAGTGACCCTAACCATCTCACTTCCACTGTGGTACTCCTTGACGTGACACTGTTGTCATTTGACACAGCTGGTGACTTCACTTCTAATGCCTCTTTTGTTAAATTTTGAATTTTATTGCACAGAACAGCCATTTTGTCCTCCTGAGCAGCTAAGACACACAGGAATGCAGAACACTTTTACAAAACCACAGCAAAGTAATTTGGATTGAACCAATGGTCCATTTCTGTTATAGATGTTAACACAGGATACAGACCTGCACTGGTCATGACTGGTCGATGTACATATGAGGGGTACACTTTTTGAAAATATGCAAATTACTAGTTAATATTTGTGTGAATATTTTCACCTGGATTATAGAAATATAGCGATTTTATAAAGGGAACCGTAGAAGAATGATGAATCCTAAGGGCACGGGCAGTCTTGGAAAGAAGTATGGAAATGTAAAAACGAGTTACAGCTGAGAATGTACCACAAGCAAATAACGGAGAAGACAAGTTCTATTGTGGTTAATTTTGTCCTATAAAATTCCACCTTATATACTGCTTCTTGCTTTTGAAATCTTAAACTAAAACATCTGTCCTGTGTGGAAAAAATCATCCAGATTAAGTGTTCTTGCCCACCTAAAATTCCATTGGATCAACAATGCACGTTGTAGACAAGCCTACAAAGCGACAATTTGTTGGACAATCTAAGCACAGGTATTCTACTACAGTTGAGACAATTTATCAACTGCAATGTAATAAAACACTTTATAAAAAAGCACACAAGTAATCATAATAAGAAAATACAAAAAAATGTGGGGAAAAGCACTTATTACACCTTTAAAGGTGAGGATTTTATCACAGGAAACCAGCCGCTTTCCCTTTATTCTACTCCAAATACATCTTTTGTTCTTACAGTTTTCTTCATTAAATATTAGCTGTGTCTGTGGCGTGTCTATCAGTAAGTGATTTTTCTAGGTAGTGAGCAGGTAAACTACAAACCTTTGTTTAGAAACCCCAGTCACTTGAACTAGTCAGTAGACAGTTTACACCAGGTTAGCTGAAGAGTCAAGTGTAAACAGTGCACTGGTTAGTCAAATATACATAGGAATGGCTTAATTTTCTGGAAAACTCAATCAAACTGCATGTATTGTTAAAGATGGGATTAGCAATGCTTATCCAAATAAAAATATGATTGCTAGTAGCATAAATAATTTTAACGGAAGAGATAGAAAGTCCATCTAAACCAAACCACCTCAAATTCTACAAAAATTGTAGCAGGTGAGAGTTTTGTTTTAAATTAGGGGTGTTTTTTTAAATTTTAAATTATTCCAAAGTTTTAAAAACAATAAACTGAAGTACTCACAGATTTGCAGGCCGCCATTAGCTTGAAAACTGTCTGAGTCCACATGGGCCTTTCCGAAAAAGTACACCACTAGCATCTGTAGTCCTTTTTAAAGGATTATTTAATGGAACCAACTCCTAACACAGCTGGCCTGAGGTTTTATTCCCATATAGCACCAATCACATTAACCCAAAGAAAGCAAAAAAAAAAAGGGGGGGGGCAGGGGGGAAGGGAAATAAAAAGGTATTTGAAAGAAAATGTTGCTCAAGAAGGATTTCAACCATATCAAGTAAAAGCATCTTGAATATTAGCCTATTTCATTCTGCACCATGAAATGATCATGATCAGCGCCTTCAATAATATTTTTAACCTGTGGTAAGTTCCCTCAGTCCATTCAAGTAGTTTTCATACTGAGGAAACATTTCGTAAGAACATGCCAACAGGTTAGAAATATTAAAAGCAAATCAACTAATCAGTGTAACAGATGAAAATTCAGTTGAAAAGAAAGCTGAAGTTGCTACTAGAACTAGAAGGAGCCCAAATCAGCCATGCACCAGCCCACATTTCTCCCCACCTCAGGCAGCTGGTTGCTAGAGTTATCTAGAGAAGAAGCCTCCAAACTTGGGGTCTCAGTTCTGATTTGAAGCACCTCTTCTGTTCCCACACTGCTAGTGGAATCTTGAGACTGAAGTGATAAACCAGCATGATCTGATACTGCTTCATCTATGGCAGAATCACTGATTAACTAAGACAGAAAAGAAAAAAACATGAAATTCTTTACAGTAAACATATAAATTACAGGGGGAAAATGCATTAGTTTCAAAATAGGCTGTTTCAGTATAATTAGCTATCTGAATTTATTTACATATTATGAATTTAAAAGCTTTACACTAAAACCATTACAAGCATCACATGCATTTCTGTAACATTTAACTCTGAAAAGAAGTTTTTCCGTTAAGGAAAATTATTTCCCTTCTTGTTCTTGTAGGTTTTTGGCACTGGTTAAATCCTAGACCAAAACCACTGAATAGCAGAGCACTTTATTGGGGGCAACATTAATACAAACTTTGCCTAAAGTCTGAAAAGAAACATACCCATCAAGCTGCTCCTCATCAAGTCAATTTTCTCATAAATTCATTTATATAATGAATAGAGATTTCTGAGAGGTCAGCATTCTTAATTTTCCTCATTTATAAGTACACAGGCTTAAAAATCTGTAATTAACTTAGCAATCTCTGTGGTTAAACACAAGTTAGACCTCCACATGACCACTTAAATCTCTTGACCTTATTTAGCATTTTGGGGGTTTTTTTGAGCTAGGAATCCGCAAAGACACAAACTTACTATATAACACATGCAATTTTGTGCTTATATTTAAACAAAAATAGTAAGTGTAAAGTAATAGTAAGTGTATAGACAGTATTAATAGTAAGTGTAAAAATATTAAGAAAATGAATGTTATACTAGAATGATAAATTTGTTATGTACCACCAATGTGGTAACAACATTTTTCCTTCACTGATGTTGTTATGAAAAAGAAGCTTAGCCACATTAATTTAGTTCCTTATTATGTCACTTAGTCTGAAAGTGTGAGCCACACTCATCCATTAAAAGTGCAAGGGAAAGCTTAAGTTCTCAGCTGGGTTGGAAAGGACCTCATCCAGTCCAACCTTTGATCCAACACCGCTGTGGTTACTAGACCATGGCACTAAGTGCCACATCCAAAAATAACTTACCATCTGTGAACGAGACAGTATCTGACTTGCAGTCAGTGCTGCTTCTTCTTCTGAAGACTCATCAGTATCTTCCTGGTTGGTCAAGTTCAAGCTCGGTGTGCTACCAGAGTACTGACATTCCTGAAGGGACGGTGTGTCTCCTTTGTCAATGCTGTCAAGAGAGCGCCTACGAACGCCCCAGTTGAAGTTGTCCATGCTTTCACCCTGTAATAAAAAAGTTTGCATACATATGTATGTAGGAATTTCAACATAATTAAATTAATACACAAATGCAACAGAGAGAACACAAGTACTGAATGCGTTATGAACAGAGTTTCAATCAGCCCTTTAATTTTATTAAAATTTTAAATACCTTTTAAAATGTTTATAAACAAATTAAAATATATGGCAAATTAAGTAGAAATCTTTTTAATATCTTCTTGGAAAGTAACTCAGTATATAATCTAGAACTATACCAGTATTGATTTTATAATCTGACTAGAAAAACAAACACATCACAGACAACAACAGATGAACAAGCCAGGGCACCAGGCTGCAACTTACCTGCAGCTCCTGGTTAGCAAAAAGGAAAACACATATAATTAGAAAGAACGAGGACAAACACTGAAAGATACTCTAGAACCAGGGAAAAATGTTTTATTACATAAGATTTGCCAACAGTAAAAGACTGATTCAAGCTCTGAAAAAAAGCTTTAGTCAAAAAGCTAGTATTTAATGTTTCTTTCTAATGAGAGATTGATTAAAAAAATAAACAAACTGATGACAAAACACTAAAACCAGCATGCTCATGATACATTTTCTCTAGCGTAACATGTAAAGCAACTGTTTCAACAAACATTGATGGAATTCTTTCACTAACACACATGAATCTATACTGACCACATCCAACTGACAAAGCACCACCAACATTAATTATATACACGGTGTAGAAAGGACGATGTTGTCATTAACTGTTTTACCAGCTACTTTGTGTCAGTTTTAGAAAGCACACCTGGACACCAATAGCTGGATCCATTCTCTTGGCACATTTTAAAGCTAAGGTATCTGGGTTTCAAATAATCACCATGCTAAGTGAAATCCATAACTTTAAGACATAGCTGTTCTAATTCTCAAGTACAATAATGATCTTTGATTTTCTCACACATTTTGTCAACCTTCAACAATTCATCTAAGTAATATGGAAAACCCGGTGAAGTTCACCAGTCTACAGACAGTTACTAAAACACCACATCTAGCCCCAAATGTGGCTCCAAAACGCCCCAACAGAGTATCTTGTGGTGACTTAGGAGATCATTATGATGCATTAAATATGTAAAGCAAACTAAATATTTTGTAGTCTCTTTCTCTCTTAGTGATTTCTTTTGCTCAAAAAAAAAGATGAAAAGTTATGGCAAAGCAAAAGAATTCCAACTACAACAAAGTACTACTACTGCAGGCTGAACCACTTAAGTTTAACCTGAATATTACTCAGATTTTAATGGAAAAGCCCCAGTTCATACTGTTGACATTTAATTATTAGCAATAAAGAATATTCTATATTTTTGGTGCAAAACTAGGCAGAGCTCTTATATCAAGTGCAGAATTTATATGGAAGACCCTACATATGTACAATCTGTGCTTTTACATTTTTTCCGAGTATAGTACTACATGTTTCATTCAGGTAAGTAATAAGAAAGAAACAGTTTTTTCTTAATTATGATCTGCTATTAAAACAACACAGAAAATGAAGTTAAAGGTTAACTTGGTTTGGCAAGTTTCCAACTTTTGGCATCCTACCTGCAAAGTCCTATTTAGTATTAAAATAATGTTTTACTACTACTGAGCATCAATTTTGAACTGCTTTGACTACTTGTATTAAATACAGGAAATTGTGTCTGTGTAGTGTGTGGTTACATCTATGCAATAGACCATAATGAGCCTGTACTTTCCCTAGAAGGTACAAATATTAGCTGCAGTGAGGCAATACACAGGAAGCAGGAGGAAAGTGAGATAAAACCAAAGTATTAGGGGGAAAAAACCCAGGATTTTGTAAAAAGGGCTAGATAAATCAGGAGAAGAATAGACAGGCAGATATTCTTAGTAGCTTGTGGACTCATGACCAGCAAGGGTCTCCATTCTAATTCAATATTTTGCATAGACTAATGAAACCACTGCGAGAAACTACAAAGCATTTGACCTTTTTAAGCTTCAGCAAATTCTTGTCTGAAGCAAGTAACAATTGTTAACAGAATCCTTACTATTTCTCAATATTTGAGAATTAATTTTGTTTTACTTCCCCTCTCTCTTTTTGACAGGAGGAGAAATGGAGGAAATGTAAGAACTGCAATAAACCAGATATAATGTAAAAGTCAGTGAAAGCAATTATAGAGAGCAAGTCAGTCATATATGATGAGATAGTGTATCATACAGTTTGTCACTTTGAAAGCCTTGTCATGTTTTCAAAATCCAGAAACATATCAGAAACAAAAATTATGCCATTTTCTTAACATATTGTTCCATAATTAAGTTTTCTACTGTATGATACCCAGGTGTTCATGCTGTAATTGGCTTATACTGTCATATCACTGCACTTTCTTTCACTTAACTCCCCCCAAAAAATCTCATCTCTTCCCCCAGAAACCATCCAACAGTTTGCAACAACTTAACACTGCAAAGTTTGTGACACAGGTTTCTTTATCTAGATAAGCTCAATGATGTCATAAATTCTTCTGAATTGGATTAGTTAGTAGAGCTACCAATTCCTTAGAATTGCACCAACACAACCTTATTTTTAAAATGTTCTCAAATGGAAATATACAGAAGAAACCCCAAGGTCTCACCTCTGCATCTTCCAATTCAACATCTAAAAAGTCAAAGTCTTTAAAAACTCCAAATTGTTGTTCACTGGTATTGTCTTCTACAGCCACTTCCTCCTCTTGAATCACTTCTTCTGTTGCTGAAATTAGACTAGTTTGTTGATCTCCAACGTCCAAGTCTTCATTAGAAGAAAACACAACCTGCACATAAGATTAAAAAAATAGAAATAAAACCTTCCAGTTTCTCTAACTCCTAAAGTCAGGTATCCTGCTTCCTGCCATTTAATGGCATTACAGGCAGCCAGCACGAGTACAACTATACTGATAAAACCAGGGTAAATCATATAGCCCTCTCCCTAGAAGACTGACCTAAAGTCACTGAGACAGCAACATTAGTTTTGGCTGAATTTAAATAGTGTTTTGAAGCCTGGTTAATAAAGAACCATGCCCATTGGACTTTTTGAGGAGTAACAGTAATTCATTACTTATGATTCCATCTCTAATTTTTCAGTTGGATTTGTGAAGTGCTGAACCGAAACTAGTTTGTCAAAACCTGCTGTTCACAACTTCACCAATACTTAAAAATGCAATAGCATTCCACTACTCGAGTTTAAAAACCAAAACAAATCACCATCACCACTTACTGAAGGATTCTTGGGAAGACCAGATTCTGGACCACACAGAGAAAGTACATTCATTAGCTTCTCCCTAGTCCTTCTCTGAAAAATATACCAAAGGCAATCACATAAGCATGACATTTGCATTTTTACCTAGTCATAGTGCATGCTGACATCCTCTAAAAAGAATCTTAAATTTTTTTCTTTTTGCCAGTATTAGCTTTTAGTTTATGCTGTATTTGTTTACTGGTTTATTAAGACACAATACACTTCAGTAGGTTTTTTTAATACATTCATAAACACTGTCTCCAATATATGTATAAAGTGTTTGAGACACAACGTACCTGAGATAGCTGCGGTCTCTTCCAGCTGACAGGAACTAGTGCATTTGAATTGGAGCCTGAAGAAGTTGAAGAAGTGCTCCGGGTGACAGCAATGACTTTTGGCTTCCCGTTTCTGCCAGCTGCGCTGTGTTGATCACCATACTTATTCCCAATAATTGGTGTCTAGCAAAGGCAACAAACACTTTCTTAAAATTCAAATCTATATTAGTAAAGAATACATACTTGATTTTAGAATTTAGCATTATATAAAATGTAGGAGGGCTTGTCCTGTTTGTAAGCATTCTGTAAAGCCCATGTCTAATCCACTGAGCCTCAGTACACTGGGGAATACAAAGCTGAATATTTGTACCCTACGCAGCAAGCTGCCATTCTGCCCACTTGTGTATTTTCGAATTATGCACATTTTATGCTGAGGATCAAACTGTATTTTTAAGCACACTTTAAAACCAACTGTGTTCCAAGTTTAAAATATGCAAAGCTTCTCTATAGCATCATTCCCTGCCATTAACAATTTTCACAGACCAGCAACATCACAAACACATGCACACTTCTGAAAAACCAAAGATCAAATTCAGCTCTTTCAACAGCAAATGCTATTCCAGTGAACTCTGTGGGAATTCATCTTGTCTCTTGGTTTTGTCTTTCAGTTATCTGCATGCACTGAAACTTCCAGTAGTGAATTTACTTACCAATTCAAGTAATGCTCCTAAGACATCTGTATCTCCAATCATTATCTGGGGTTAGTTTCAATCAGAAGCCCTTACTTGTGATCACTTCTAAAGTTTCTACGATTTTCACAACTCTATATTACACTGCAGTCACTTGGCCACTCCCCTTTTCAGACACAGAATAAGTATCAGCTGTATTATTCTCAGTTCTACTGAACCCTTATAAGGGGTAGGGGTGATGTTTTTAACCACAGGAGGTTTTTCTCCGGTTGTGTCCCTCTCACATTGAGTTTCCTGTATTTTGTATCCTACTCTCTCTTCTATATTTCCTCCCCCTTCCAAAGTCATGCCAAAACTGTACAGGGTTTTAATCCTCTCAGTCCTTGAATGCACAACCCTTCATTTGTTGAAAGCCTGCAATGTTCAGCTGCAAGTAGCAGCCATCTGCATTATTCTGCTCTCTGACATAGCTGAAATACCCTTGAGAATAATCTTATTGACTTCTAGTAATTAACTCTCCAGGCATTCAAAAGGGAGAAAAGGCAAAAACGCAACATAAAAGAATTCAAAGTTTATCTTCCAGTATGACTCTAATCACAAGTATGAAAAATTTCAACCTCTGCCACTCTTAAAACTTATACTTATTTTAAAACATGTAAACATAGAAGGCTAACAGAAAATAACACCTGAGTTTGCAACAGCAAGTCATTACTGTGTTGTTATTTAAATGTAATAATTACCTCTGATATATCAAAATGAAAATCTAAGGTCTTCCCAGGTAGCTCCTTCGAGACATTATTAAAAATTTTCGTGAAAGAGATTTCAGGAGAACCTATGTCGCCTCCATAAGACTTCGGAATATCATTAGGCACAACAAGGCTTGCAGATCGAGACACTACCAGTTTCAAAATATTAAGGGCTTCCTTCCAATATGGACTCTAAAGAGAACATACACAAATCACAAAACAATCACTTCAACCAAGACAGCAACTTTCATGTACAGTAGGATTTTGCAAGAATCCTCAAATCAAAACCTATGATCCTTTACACATGGCTAAAGGTGCTAGCACAGGTGGGAAGCTTCAGCCCTTGAAGTGCCAGGAAAGCAGTGGCAAGGTACCAGGCCATCCCATGTGGGTGGTCAGGGCCAGCCAGGCAGGCTCATTAGCTCCAGGTCACGATGCCAGCCACACCAGACTGTCCCATGTCCCTCAGTTCCTGTAGTTACACTGGTTTTTACCACTGCCTGAAGTATCTGCCCTTCATGCCCCAGGAGATAAAATGATAGTATTTAAAAACTTCCACTTCTTGGTATCTTTAATTATTTTACATTATGGATAGAGTGAACTGATTTTGAAACAAACAAAACTATTTTGTGCTTGAAATCATGAGGAAATATAAAAGATCTTAAAAAAGTGAAAACATTTACAAATCAAAAATGAAAACATTTACTCCATCAAACCAATGGAGTGCTTAAAAAAAGCCAGGGAAAAAATATGAGAATATGAGAGGCAGAGCCGGAGTCAAGGTAACTTCTCTGGAATATTTTTTTGCTAGTACCATTCTTTCGAAAGCTTACATTTTCTAATTAAGATTACATTCCATGGTAGTGTGGGCTTGCACAGAAAGCTCAGATAAAGGTCAGAGGTAAAGCAAGCAGCTGCCAGGCCATAAAAGCTATAGTTAACGCTAATCATTCCATTTTGCCTAATGTACTCTGACAGGAGCACAATATCTAAAGCACATATCCATCAGTAACAAAACATCCAGGGACACTACTCTTCCTGGTTAATTATGATTAAACCATTTGACTGAAATACATTTGGAATAATGGAATTCAGAGAAAAAAGAAAAGGAGGGGATAAAAAAAGAGAATGTTGTGCACTGAAATGGTTTTATGCTCCAGGCATTTTTATAAAATCTTTCAGCAAGATGCTAGACTTTCTTCCGTGAAACAGATTTTCAGTGAATTTGTGTTCCATGTACAAAGGCTCAAATTACCTTGGGCAAAACACTATGGTTCATCTTTTGGGGACTTTATCTAACAAAAAATGCACTCAATTTTGTTAAGGTGCACCTTAACGTTCCTCACAGATGTATTACTGAAAGTGGTTCAAATATGCATTTAACCATAAAACTTTCTTTTTAAAACAGATACACATAAATAAAACATTTGTGCAGCTTAGCAGTAAACATTTCCTTATATTTCAGTAGTTGAAGGATCATCTCCTTTAACTGCATATGAGGAGTAGCCTGTATCTGTGAACAGATGCACATTCAACCAGATAACTTGTCCCACATGATGCAAATCACACTGGACAATACATAAACATCTAGTGAATAAACTACATAGGAAAAAAACCCCTATGGAATCCTACTTCAAACAACTACTTTTATATCTGAAATAAATTCTGCCCAAAATTCAAGCGTAATTTTGATACCACTTTGATAATAAGCAGAAAAGCCTTTTACAGTTCTTCAGAGTACCTACCTGAACATATTTACCAATAACTTTTATGATTTCCAAATTAAATTGCTTCACTGGTGCTGTGGATAGGTCAATATGACTCAGAAGACTGTAAATGATCTGCAGCAAGGACTGTTGCATACTGGATAACCCTTTCTCTAACAGCTAAAAAAAGTTTTATAAAACACAAAATTTAATTAGGGCTTTTAATGGTAACAAAAAATGAAAGCAAACTATAAACTATAGCTAACTTCCACACACATTTATTTTCCCCTCCAAGAAACTGAAATGTACCACTTCCTGTTTTTTAAACCTTTGTTTTAGCATTAAAAACCAGTAATGTAATAGAACAATGGTTTTTGTCCTGATTTATTTTCCCACTGAATTCTGACATATTTGTTAGCACAGATCTAAAGCACCTAACAATAAAACACTTCTCACTAAATAGGAGTGTTCATACAAATTCGAAACCTTAAAATTGTAGGAAAAACAATTGCAGCTATGTCTTTAAGAAGGTTGGTTAACACAGTTTTATGAACAAAAGAAGTACATACAAAGTCATTCGTAAGAATGAACAAATATTTTAAAAATATATTCATCAGTTTGAAATTATACACTTCAAGGACAAGCTCTACAAGCTTTTCACACAAGGTACTTTTTAAAGGTAATGACAGCTTTCCTGTATGAACAGCTGGCAGAATTATACAGTGATTTCAGTAATTTAAATTATCTTTTATATATTATGCAATACTTACATTTGAACTTTGCAATTATTTTTTTAGATTGTGATAGAGACATCTTTAAATGTGCACTTGGCTAAAAAAGGTCTCTTAAAATGTGCATTAAGCATATTTTGCAAAAGCCAAGACAGTGTATATTCATGTAGTATAGAACACAAATTACTACTACCAAACACTCCTATCACAAAAGGAGCTCTTTCATTAGATTAGAGGAATTATCACTGCAAGTTACATTTAAATTACTGCACTCCAAAATGGCAGTAGTCATTCCTTTTCCATCCTAGAACATTTTAGTATTATTTTCCTATTATGGAAGATGTACTTTATTCCCCCCAGTATTCACAATCATAAAAAGTAAGGAAATGGCAAGAAATTGTCAACATGAGATACACTTTTATTAAAAATTTACCTCTGCAAGATAAGTTATGAGGTTAAATGTGGCATCTGAGAAAGAGTCATGCAAATATCTACACACTACATTAATCCAGTTAGAACAGTCTCTGGAGTAACTGTGTGTACTGTATAAACTCATCATATGAGCCAGATTGGCAAGAGTTGGTGACTTCTCCTCAGCACAAACCTGAAAAGCAAAAATATATTTAATCATATTAGAAATTATAATTTTTTAAATCCAAGCATTCACAAGTCATTATGCACTTTTCCCAGATTTCACCCCATTTTCTAATAACTGAAACAGAACTAATCACACAAGCATGACTAATGGTTTCTGTTAAATTTTGCTACTGTGGCATCCATGTTCCAAGTTTATCTATTTTAATCATACCAAACACACCTCAACTAGTATCCCTAGCTTTAGTAACACAAGTATTTCAGGGACATCAGTAATGTGTGGATTTGCATCAGGCACGTATTCCTTTGAGATAGCTTGTGCACATCTTAGGGGTTCACATATGACAGTCTGGGCAGCCAGAGGCATCTCCTATTCCAGACAGCACTTTCTTATTCCCCTTTCCACACTCTTCTTTAAAAGGCAGATTGTCAGGCCAGCGCAACACCATCCTGGCTGGTGACTGCTGGTCTGCACCATGTACTGCTTTAACAGCCACTACAGTTCAGAAATATTTCAGGGTTAATCACTGAGTACAAGTAACAGAAAGAACACAAAACCTAGTCTTCTCCATCTACTAATCCGAAAGGTGAGGATCACTTCCTTCTCATAAGTAAATTAGGAAATAAATTAACGCTTAAAATGTGATTATGTTTACATTTTAAATGACAAATGGAAAAATCGGACAAGGGAGAAAAAGTAACTGATATCATCAACAAGAAATTTTTTTCTTGAAATCTAAATTTTATAGATAAGCTAAATGTGTTTTTTCATTGGCAAACAGAAACTCAGGGGTTGGTATGACGTCCAGCTATATAAATTAGGGTTGGATCACATCTTTAAAAAATAGCATTTCATAGTTATTTATATTACTATTAGAACCATGTAGAAGTATTACACAAACGGAGCCAAAAAATAAAAACCCAAAGCAGAAACAACACTGGTATAACCTCCTGGGTACTTTTCCAAGCATCACGTTACATACCTTTGCTATCCTGTCAGCTGTTTCTTTACAAAACTGTGTTGGGTTATCAAAATGTTGTATCAGATGAGGAAGCAGGCACAAGATGTTTAGGGGAAATCCTAAACACATACATAAACACAGTTATATGAGCCCTAAAGATTTTTAATATTACTTAATTTAATGTTGAGTTATCCGGTATTTAAAACCCTTACAGCATGAAACGTACATTCGCATAAACATATAAACTAATATATACACATATCTAAGTGTGTATCTATGAAGAACATATATATAGATGTGTCTGTGTTAGGTACAAAAATAAACTCATCATTAGACCAATTAAGCAAAACTACCATGAAACTGGATAGTTTTAGGAACTAGTCACATTGTTTCTAAAAATGTGTAAACAGTACTAATTGAGATAGCACAAGATCATGAAAAATAATACACTGCTCTTGAAACTCACTTGTAAGCAATAACCAATACATAAAGTTTACGTGAAATCTTTCTTCTCAGACAATCATGGTCTGTAATGTATTCCCACTATCCAGCAGTGTTAATATCGACAACTGCAAAAAACATTTAACTGAAGTCTTTCTTTAAGGCAAATGCCTAATTACTACTGATTTTGATTCCACTTAATTTGATGAAAAAAAAGTTTTTTTATTACATATTTGCAAAAGATACCTGCTAACTGAGAAGGATCCACCAAAGCATGCCGGGAGATTGTGATGAGTTTACTGAGGAGATGAACAGTCATTTCTTGTGTTGATGCTGAAGTAAAGCCTTTCAGGAAAAGCTGCTGAAGGCCTGGAAAGTTATTCCATTTCAGTTTATTCTGCACCTTTTCTATCTTTTCCCGACTCTCTGATTTATCCAGAGGCATGTGAATAAGAAGCTTGTTGAGTAGCTTGAGAGCCAAAAGGTATTCATACTCATAGTCTGACTCCAGCAACGAAGCTGCAATCCAAAATATAGTGGCCATCAAGTTGACAGGGTCAGTAGTGGGCTGCACATCATACAATCCTCCCTCTCTCAGGGAGGAAAGGCTTCTAGTCCTGGCCAAACTTCCACCATGATTTATCCTTCCATCCATTATATCCAGCGTGTTGCTCCGTCGCCGGTCGCCTCTCCGTTCACTGATTAAATTCAGTCTCAAGGAATTACTCCTTGCATTGCTGTAGTATCCCAAACAACTGCCACTACTAATGGGACTTGTGCTTAGATTTATCTGTCCAGTGCTTTTCCTATTAGCTGCATACTTGTTTCCCATTACAGAATCGTGGTATGAGGTTCTAAAATAAAAATCAATATTACATATTATTCCATGTGAAATACTTTAATAACATACAGTTTAGTAAAAAGAAAGAAAGAAAAAACACATTACACTAATCACATACACATGCAGTGAATATTCTGCTTCATCACCATAGGAGTATTATAATATATGTAAACACAAAACTTCTGTATCTATTATTAAAATATCCTTACAACATAAGGACAAGACTGTAGCATCCTGTTATCTCTTCTACCTAATCTATTTGTTACAATCCCAGAATACAAAAAAATCACAGCAAAATCAGAAAAATTAGCCTATAGCATGTAAAAGATTACCTGTAAGTGATGAGCTAGCATCCCAACTTACTTATAGATGCGATAAAAGTAGAGAAATGAATGAATTTGCTTATTACCATATATTTGTCTGAAGTATCTGACTTAGGAAAACCAACATCTTCCAGTTCTCATACTGAGAAATTGAATATATTCCAAGAAATTTCAACATTTTCAAAAAATTTGCAAGGAAGTCAAACAAAGAATAGATGTCTGTAAATTCAGGGATATTTTTCAGTTTGATAAAAAGCCATTGAGCTAATCACTCCCAACTGTGATGAGACACACAAATGACTCAGACTGTTCAATTACATTTCTCATATATGGACAAAATTGAGGCCTAAGACAGACCAGTATTTGCAGTGCCTATATTTTTGAGAAGCTTCAGAAGAACTGACCACACATTTAAGAACTGAGCCATGAGGAGCACCTTGAATACCTATTCTGTAAAATTAAATTGGACCCAAGAGGGTGAATTGGAAAGGTAGCAAAGATCCTTTTCAGGAAATCTAGAAGTTTTGTTTGGGGCAGAATAATAAAAACATACAAGAGCAAGCAATTTCGCTATATGGATACAACTATTCTGCAAAGAAAACAAGAAAACATTTAATTACATTTTTAATACAGATTTTTAGTAATTCAAATGTATAAATAAGCATAACTTACTGAGAAAGAGCAGAAAGCAGATCATAATGCTTCATGGTTTCAGCCAATGTATCAATAGCAGACTCTAAAGTCAAAAGCAGCTCTATGACAAAACCCTGGGGAAAGCCACAAGCCATTATAAATTATGCAGTATGCACAAGTAATATCACAGAAAATCTACTGAGTAATAATATAAAAATAAAAAAAACCAGTATCAGTAACTAAATTATTTCATGTTTCAATTAGAACACAATCCTGATGAGACTCAAATTAGCAGTACAGCTCCAAGATAAGGAAAAACTTCCATTTATTTTTAAGTATTCACCGAATTCATTCTGGTTTGCATTATTTTTAAAGATGAACTGAAGGATGGAGTCATTTAGACACTCATTTTGCAGAATTAGAAGATCAGATCCACTCTTTGGATGTACAAGGACACTAAGTTGAATGATTGTTAACACTTTTTCAGGTTAAGTTCTTCATTAAAGAAAAACTAAATTATTTTCTATATGGCTGATCTCAGTATTCTCCAACAATGAAAGAGAAGGTGTTTTCAGAAAAGAGATGATTAAACTCTCTGAAAATTCCTCTTGCTGTAGAGGAGAATGTGCACAACTCATCATTTCATCAGCTAATTAGGTGAAAATTCAGAAAGAATCACGATTAAAACTGTTTTGACATTTGAAATATTTAAACATAAAAAGCAACTGAATAAAATAATGCTTTCATATTTTGCTGTCATTAAACTAGTAATGCAAGTACGCCCTTCACCCCGACTTAGCTTTCTAATAAAATGGAGGGAAAATTTCAAGTACCTGAGCTTCTTCTCCAGCATCACCAACAGTTTCTACTAGTCTGGAGAGAACATCAGAAAGTGTAGATGGCGTGAGAGGCTGCTTCAGAGCCCTGAAAATCTGAAAGGACCTCCCAGCATAATGTCGAGAGGAGCATGAAAGCGCAGTTTGCAAAGCAACTTCACTGAGACGGCGTTCCAATTGATATCCTCCTACAAAAGCAAATAAATACTCAAGCAACGCTGCTTTATAAAAAAACAAATCCACTTGAATTTACTGAAGAGTAAATTGCCAAAGTCATTCCTAACTTTAAAATACCCTCATATCCTCTACATTTCTCTCAAGCAGTATTAGTTTCAAAAATCTTTACCGGAAAATAAACTTGTATACTTAACACTGAAAGACTTTCAGAGAATAAAGCATTTATGACTTGAGTATTATGTGTTCACAACAAATTAATAAGATATTTTATCTCATTCCTAAAAGATTAGATTTAAATCTGTCATAACAGATACATGAACTGAAATGTGCAACACATAAAAAAAATCTATTTTTTAGAAGCAGTAAGCAATTACTTACAGTGATTTTATAGATAACCTGTATGTCTACAGGCATTAAAAAAAATATTTATTTAGTGTGCAGACTTGGACATTTGATCATGCACTGACTTGTTTTCCAACATACCTGAGTTAGACTGTTTAAATATAGATACCACATGCTTTAAGAACACAGTTAACTGTTCAGCACTCTTTATACTAGGGTTCTTGGCCGAAACATCTTCATGATTCCACAGTGGGCCTCTCTTCCTAAAAATATAAAAAGAGAGTAAACAGAACATAAAACATAGCCTTTGTCATTAATACTACTTAAATTAAATTTGAACTTTAAGGTTAACTGCAAGAGAATCTACTACCTGCCATGTAAAAGAAACCATCTGGAACTGCAGACATGAATAGGAAAGAAGTTTGACAACTGCCCAATATTACACAAATATACAAGAAGTTAAGACAAAATTCTCAGGAAGTGATGGAAAGTTAGAGCTGTATTACATAAAATCACTTACTAGTGATAAGACAGAAACAGAATTAGACAGTATGATGCTAAATAGTAAGGGGTTTGCCATTTTTCCACAAAATACATGTCATGACAAAAATGAAAATTGATATCTTACCTTGAGGTAATAAATTCTATTAGAGTTTTCACTTTTTCATCCTGCTCTACTGAAATGTCAACCTCATTGAGGATTGTGGTGTGCAGTTGAGAAATGGCAGCACTTGTATTTCCTAAACTGATGCTAGAAGAGGTAGAACTTGAACTAAGCCCTGAGTCTGTCATTGGGGAGGGCTGGTAATCAGGTATAAAATCATGAACACCTGCTGAAATAAAAACAAGGTAATTATGAGCTTTTAAGTTGACAGTTAATATTAAACATATCAAAAGAAAAAACAGCCCTCTAAAAAAATCACTGACTTAGCAAATGTAATGAGAATAATTTAAAGAGAATAAATTAACGGATGCAGTAATTTCAATGAAATCAACAAGTCTGCTATATGAGAAGTCTTCACTTGACTTACATGACTTTTAATAGGGAATTGCCTGCTTAAAACCACTGTATTATGTTTGATTTTGTACTAGTAATATGACAGCTCATCAGCTTCTGAGGCATCTCAACTCAATAAGTTTAAACAAATTATAGAAACTTACTTCCTAATAATGAGCAGATAATTTTTTATCAAGACCCATGCCTTGTGCTAGGCATGCATATCTCTAAACACCTTATCTTAATCACCAGCTGGAAATGTTTGATGCTGACCTTACTGTAGCTTCTATCAGACATTTTAGTTTTAGTAATAGCAGAATATCGTGTCACAATTAGACAGTTTTACCCAAAACTGCAAATATTATAAAGGAAATGGTTTGTATACATCACTGTACAGATGCACCAATGAAGTTCTGCCAAACAGATTCACATAAAGGAGTTCTTCCACTATACACTTTTTAATTCCTCATTGCTACAAAACCCAAATTCACAAATCAGATGAGTATTTTTGGTTAGTAATAAAACCACTTCAAATGTGAACAAAAGAGAATGAACAATTGTGTGGCAATATACTGCCACCTACTGAAATAATATGAAATACTACATTTCAGAAAAAAAAGAATTATTTAGATTTCTTTAGAAACTACAATAGGCTCTCATCATTAAAACATTCCCTTCATAAAGAGATACACAGAAAACATATAGTGTTCTGTATAATTACAATATTGTAATGTTAATGTGAACATTAGAAGGTAGTATGTCAAAAAAGTATTCTGGTAACCAATAAACAATGCAATTACAGCTGACAAAAATGAAGAAATTCAAGTTGCTATAAACAAGTAAGGAATGTACTTTCTTGTTTTTTAATTTCAAGGGCATCACAAAAACTGCTGTACTAAAGATCCAAAACACAGAGCTCCCTCTTTGGTTTCCACTACTATTTAATCATTCAACTGTGCTCCCTACTTTGATGACTGGGCACAAAGTGCTAATGTGACCTATATTCATTTTGACTTCATTAAAATCCAAAGAAATATATTTTAATGCCAAGGGCTCAGGAAGATATTACAAATAAGAGAATTTTTAATAATGCCTGGAAGAAGAGAGAACTTCCCATGTCATTTTAACAAGCAAGACATAATAAATCAAAAGCATACCTGTGAAAGTATAATCTAAATGGGTAGTTTGCTTGACAGTAAGCACCCTGGACTCATTGAACTCTCTGTTTCTGAGTAGGACAGAAGCAACAGACTGGACATTACTGCCAGATCCCATCACTATCAGTAGATGTAAAAGTAGTTGTTTACAATGCTCATAGACTTCAGGGTGACAGTGGTCAAAACCTAACACAAAAGGAAAATGGCAAGGCTTTATATATTCAAAGGGCACACTGAATTACATTATTTAAAAAATTGCAGTATTCAAACTGGTCTGTTATACTTTACCAAATAATAGATATATAATTCACTAACCAATGTTTTTTCAGTGCTTCAATATAGAAACAAGAGCATACAGTTTAACGAACTGTATAGTGATCAGACCAAAAAATATATGATAATCCCATGCAGGGTTAAAGTACAGAGTGATTTTAAGTAAGAACTTAATCTGTGCTCTGTATGAAAATTACTACACATGGAAATAGAAAGAAAAAAATTGAATTTTACTGTGCCTACAAGGAGAAAGAGGTAAAAGTAAATCCAACAGAAAGTGCCTTTAAACAACTCCAAAAAAATCTTTATTCATACTAATCACTCTGAAAGATATTTAATTGAATTCTTAAATGTACTGTAAAAATTATTAAATTAATGAGATTTCAATACAATGGTGAATATTAATTTAAATATCAAAAAGAACAGTTAAGAATTCCTAAGTTACTATACATATTTCTGTAAGAAGTTAGTTACCTAGAAAAATTGCATGAAGCAAAAGATACAAATATCCTCCCCATTCCACCTTTACACTGTGGTCAACTATCAAGTCCGTCAAAAGAATCACTGCTATGTTGCATCTAAAACAAACAAAAATAAATTAGTTAGAAGAATGTAACATGAACTTTATGAAGAGCTGCAAAGAGCTTCATATGCTTCTAGCCTGTATTCATTCTTAAGTCTATAAAGATTCATTAAGTTGTGTTATAAAAGATGAACACTCATAACTAGGATAGAAAAACCTCCATCCTCCAAATTAAAAGGTTGAGTAATCCTAAATTGCTAGACCTGTCAGTAAACCCACAGAAAATGAATGTACTATCTACTGTCTTTTAATCTGCTATCTTCAAATTACTCTATTTGTGCAACACAAATTAAAACACAATGAATTGCCATAAGCTTTGTCAAAATAGTTACCTGTGAAGTGACATGCCTGGAGGAGAAGTTTCAGGCAAATAATCCACTAATGGTGACCAGCAACCTCCAGAAGGTGGGAAAGGTAGAGGCTCTCCTTGATTGTGCTCCATCACCTTCAACCGCCAGTTTGAATAGAGAGGCATTGAATCACCTAACACAACAGAAAATTAAACCAGAAACATACATAAAATACAATTTTCCGTATCATATAGTCTTCTAAAGAAATATTTTTAAATTCTTGAAAAGCTGAGATAGGGGACAGGGAAAGGTAAACCAGCCGTAAACAGTAGTAGTTGGACAGAGTTTAAAAAAAAAAAGTGGCTATTTCTTTTGGTATAAGGTTGATTCTACAAAAGACACGCCCATATCAGAGTAAGATTTTGTTGAATAGGTTTGTAAAAAAGATGAAAAAAAGGCAAAGTGATCTAATGTAATTTCCTTGAATTTCAAACCTCATGTCAGATAGGGAGTTAGTCAAGGCTGGCACCTTAGATCGTACTGAACTCACTTTTGAAGAGCATTCCACTATAGCCTAAGGAAGTGCTTCTCAAGAGCACTTCCTCATACGTCTTGCTAGTAAAAACCCACCATGCCAGACAGTAAAAATCTACACGTCAGATAACGCCAGCCTGATATATGGGGTAACTCAGAAATTGGCACTTTTACAACAGCATAGCCCAATCCCACTGCTTTACAAAAGTTACTGCTCAGAAAATCAGTAAATTTGTCAAGAAAACACAAAAACCATTTAGTTTTTGATGAAGCAAGCTTCAAAATTGGAGGAAAAACAGCTATTTGGTATGACAGTATACTGTGTTACACATTCAAGACACTTTTCTGTTTTTAAAGGAAATGTTTTGGACTTCAGAACAATCAGTCAAGGATAGAAACAAGCAAGGAAACTGCCTCAACAGTTCAATGTTTCAGTGATTCTAGCAGCTGTCCTTTTGGAAGTACAGCTGCAGAAGTCTCACATGTTCACACGTGTATTAGCTCATTATCACCTTCTCCACCGGAAGTGACAAACTTCTTACTGATGGAAGATGTGAGATATCTTCTGCTTCAGGATACTCAGTGTTGCTACCACAAACAGCAAACAAAAATGAAAATGACCACAGCTGTGATAACTGGCCCATTGCCTATCCGAGCAGTAGTAAACTGGCTGCCCAGAAGGTTACTGACCCAAGGTTTAGCAGATTCTGCATTAGGATGCCCAGTCTTTACAACAAGCTCTGTAACAGACATTAGGTTTCACCTTCTTGAAAGAGGCACTAAGAACCACATATTCACTCTAACCTTCATAGTCTGCACAGAGTCAGTCATTAAGGAGTGCCTAAGGAGATCCTAAATGGACGCTCATTGCTTCAATAGAACATGGAACATGCTGTGTTCCAGACTGACATCTGAAGCTTAAAACAGAAATTTACATCCTGTTGTTCAGGAGCACAAGAAAAGTAAGGAAACTGTAACATGCTCAAACAACTTAACTCGCAGCAAAATCAATTGTCAACAAAAATTGAATCTAAGAAGACAGCCTGTGGGAGCACTCTAATGATCTGGATCAGAGTGAAATGTATCTGATTATCCCATGCAGGGTTAGAGTACAAAGTCATTTTAATTACTAACAACCTCTTAGCTGAAACAAGAGTTTCAGTCAAACAAGTACTCTGACCAAGTATACAGAACCCACTAATGTAATGCATCATTTACCGTCTGACCATTTTCCTCATTTTTGCCTGATGACCTGATCTGTTTAGCTTTTCCTAGCATTGTCATGATGATTTTGTATCTTAGGTATTGGTACAAAAGTAGCCACAGTTAACAAGCCTCTGTTAAAAAAAAAATCTCATAAATATAATGGAGACATTTTTACCTCTATCCTTACCACTGCATCTCAGAAAAAAACAAAACAGAAATCATACAAAATAACCGAAAACACATTTTCAAAACAAGCTTGAAAATCAGACCTACATAATGAGACCCTTTTCCCTTGCTATACTTTCTTTTGCTATGGCTTCTAAGAAAGTTTTGTACCCATTTTTTTTTAAACAGGCCAAGGAATGCTATAATTTTAAAGAACAATTGCTTCTACTTTTCTTCTTTTTTTTTAAAACTTCTTTTCCATCACCTTTTTTTTTAATCTCATCTTCCTCCTGCTAATCTCTCTCTGTTTCGTCTGCCTAACTGTCAAGGGAAATAAAGTAAAATAATTTAATTTGGGAAGATGTTCATGACTCATTCCAGAGGACAAGTGAAGGAAGAAAGCATATTAACTTCTTTGTAAACTTTATCCTAATCAAATACGTGCCAGACTTCAATAATAGTACTAGGATGGAGGGAGGTAAAAACACTTTTTAAACAGGTTTATGCAAAAAAACACTGATAATGCCCTTTTCCTTACGTTCCACAACCTACAGCAGAAGTATTAACTTGAGAAAATTTGGTTTTCTATTCATAGAAGTATTTTAAAATAAAAAATGTTACTTTTTTCCTCTTCATATGATCCTCCAGAACTGCTGCTGTAGCGAGATTCTAGTCTGTGGTGCTGGCGGTTTAAGTTACTGTTCAACCCGCTGTAGATGTCTAGATGCCCGTAACTGTAGGTACAAAAAAAGCAGCATTAGTAACTGATATTCTGTGACAAACATCAGTCAGGGTATCTCACTAAAACTGTATTTCACCAAAAACATTACGCAAAAAACAATTCATCTTACAAGGACAATCAACATGATGTCAAAGGATCTCCACTGTATAAGACACATCTCCTCTAGCAACATTAGCTAAGGGGATTCAGAGAGATTATCCAATATATAAAGTATATTTCTGTTCATACTCCTCTGTAAAGGAAACTGAATAAATTATGGGACCAGGCATTTTATTGCTACAGCTATATTGTTGTTGATGCCTAAATTAGCTACTCTTACACTGGACTGTGTAAGAGCATGTTTCCTCTACAGTTTTTTGAGTTCAAACTACATTTGAGACTGCTACTGTTAATCCCAAACAGTATTCCAGTTCTGCTGATTAAAACTGGCCTGTAATTCCTGCAACGTAAGCATACCTGGTGCCACTGAGATGCAAGTATAGTACCTATCAGGAATTCCTGTAATTCAACTAATAACTGCTCTTTGAGGAGACACTTACTTCTCTTCGATACTGTCTTTTATGTGTTTACTATCAGAGTTGCCATCTGTGGGAGCTACCATCGTATTGCTACTAGAAGTGGTACCTGTGAATTATATTCAAAGAAAAAATTGGTCAATAAAAAGAAAAGTAGTCTTAAGCATTACATGACGACCCTTATTTACTTGTCCTTGCCAAAAGCCTTAATCAGGTTTACTCCACAGTGACTGGCACAAATACAAACTGAGCTATACAAATTACTTTCATATGTAGTAAAAGATCGCGAGCTGCTACCATAATTTCACTAACTGGAAAAACTAAAAATAAGCCATTCCAGGAATCTCTGAGTCTTCAATTTAAATTAAGTAGAAAGGTCAGTTTTTGAAACAGAACCTAGAGACCTATTTCTTCCTTCCCTGCATGCCACACCTCATCCTAATTTGTAAAATGTAGTTGGACTTTGAGTATGCACTTAAGTCAAACCACAAACAGATAAAGGATTAAAAGCTAATAGCCTACAGTAAAGCCTTTAGCAATTTCCTTTTAAGAGAAATTTGTAAGCATCACACTGAACTGATGACCACAACTGGAAACAATTTCATGCCCTCTTCACAGCCTTCGCTATTCCAAGTTGCATTAAGTGCAAGAGCCATGGAATTTTTATCATATTTCTAAACACTTTCAAGAACAAGTGCCAACACATTCAATTTGTGATCCAGAAAATCCCCATGTGATAGGTCCATGCTGCTTCATAATATTGACAGTTTGCAGCACAAAAGTTAAGTCCTTGCTTAGATACCCTCCCCACACCAATGTCTTTTGTGGCTCACTTTGAAAGACGCTGCACCAAAACAAGACAGCTTTTCCCTAGATTTCTCAGCGTGTTCTGGGATTGATGCATGAGGTAGACACTTCTGGTATTCTCAGTGGGTTTGGGTTCTTTTGATGACTGATCTATTTCTAATTGTTAATTATTTCTAAATAAATTCTCTTAAGTAAGTGTACTTAAATCCTCTTGAAACAATTTAAGATCGTGCAGCTTGTATCTATAACAGAACTTGAAATTTAACAACTGAGATGGATTTAAAATTATATACATTTTCCCAGTTGTTTGACTGAATAGACATAAAAGTCATACAGTGAGGGCAAACAGTGCAAGGCCTGAACATAGACAAGTCTGATACATATATTAAGACAAACCTGTTCTATATGAACCTATCAGACACTCTTCAATAAGAACTCAGATCATGTAAAACGAATTTTTTACTTTATTTTTAGAAGCAGAATGTTGCACTCCTGTTGAATATTTACAGATAAACTCCAACAGTATAACTGATTGATAGCAGCATGTTTATAACTGACAATAATACTAGTTTAAGTTAGTTAAGTTAGCAAATTCTTACCTGAAGTGACAGAGGGGATTTTGTAACTGGATGTAATGCGGTAATATGGTGGATTATCCATATGGGTGACTCCTGAACTGACAGGATCTGTAAGCTGAAGTTCACTCACCAGCTCTTCTAGTAGTTGCATTGTTTTATCTCTACCCAAATAAACAATAACTTTCTTTACCTGCCATAAAAAAGTATACAAATATACAAAAGACTTGAATATCACAACTTGTTAAAATTAGTATCTACTTGCACTGCAAGTGAGGATACACGAAACTTAATCTAATTCTAAAAGCAAACAAAATTGTTTTCCCAGCTGTCAACAGTAGCAGGCATCAGAAACATATCACAAGAGTAAGAAAGTAAGTCTGAAAATAAAGTCTGAAAGTAAGTCTTCTGGAAATTACTTAAGAAGCAAAAGATTTTCTTAGAAAGGTTTCAGCAACATCTGAGATCAACACTGGCACGAATGTATTCCGGTAAAATTTCTTTTCAATACTTCACAGTTCTCTTCTACACTATTTCTTTTCCTGCAGTCATCATATTTTTCCTCATGCTATCCTGAAGTGCTCTCACATACATTTTGACAAAAAATAAAATTGGCTTTGGGGGGGCTTGGGATGGTTGGTGGGTTGTTTTGGTATAGTATTTGGTTATATGAGAATGACACCCCACATGGTTTAACAGGTGCTTTATTTTACTATATTATCTGTCTGCTTTTTAGGAATATCCTAAATTACAGCATAGGAAAGACCATTTAATTCTTCAAATGCTTGAGACCTTTATATAGTCTTGTAAGAATAAACACCTAACTTAATATTTTATTAAGCATACAGCAATTAAGCTAGCCAGCAATTACTCTAGACATCAGTAAGTTCATATTTCTTCTTCTGACATTTTCTTGAGTTATTTACTGCTCAATGATTTATTTCCATTCTTTTATGAGAACTCAAAATGAATGGCAAGCAAGTGATGCAGGAATGTTTGACTCGAAGATTGTTTTGTCACCTTGTTCAATCCATACATGCAAAGATTTTGGGCTGCAAACATTATTTGCAGATTTCCTGATGAAAACAACTGCCAATCTATGAAGAACTTAAGCTGCCCTTAGGAAGAACTTAATAAAATTATAGGTCCTGATTTATTATTAGCAAAACCAATAATAATTTTCTAATGAAAATGCTGAGTTTAACTAAAATTGATACTGTAATTTTGACACAGATGTCCAAAAGTAACTCAAATGAAAGAGCTGAATTTGATTTGTTCATAGTACTTAGTGGTCATAAAACATGGGGTTGGAGATTTTGATACTAGAAATCCTACCTCAGACTTGTTTGGTGATCTTTGCTTCTAGACACACTCCTAATTTTTAAAATATCAATAAGCACCGAGGAGAGACATATCACATACTCACATAAGGCAAAAGGCTGGGTTCACTGTTCACTCCACAGATACTGATCAAGAAGTGTAAAATTATTTTCAGATTCTTTGGCCAGCTGTCTGCTAAAGTAGTCCAGACATTTTCTATCTCTGACCAAGCCACTTCATCACCATACTAGAAAACAAAACAGAGAGATCTTCTGAAAACTCCATCAGAAAACATTGTACTTGAACGTGATCTGTACTGACCAAGTGGGACATGTTCTAGAAAAAGGAGACACAAATCCTGTAGGAAACTGTTGCCTTTTTAACATTCCAGAGTGATGCTTTCATCTATATTCATGTTTATAAACACATTCTAGAAATAACTATTTTCTTTTATAGATATAAATGTATATATATACCTAACGATATATGTTCATACTATATTATTTTATTGATACATAATACATCAGACTGCAAGACCTGGGCCTGTTTAGTCTAGAGAAGAGAAGACTGAGAGGAGATCACATTAATGCATATAAATATTTCAAAGGCGGGTGTCAAGAGGTGTCAAGACAGACACTTTTCAGTGGTGCCCAGAGACTCTTTCTGGTGGTGCTCCTCATCCCAGGATGAGGAGCAATGGCCATAAACTAAAACATGAGAAGTTACACCTCAGCACGAGGAGGAACTTTGCATTGATGATGGCAGAGCACTGGAACGGGCCGCCTAGGGAGGTCTTGGAGTCTTCCTCTCTAGAAACATTCCAAACCCACCTGGACACGTTCCTCTGTAACCTGTTCTTAGATGACCCTGCCTCGGCAAGGCGGCTGGATTAGATAATCTCTAGAGCTCCCTTCCAACTCTTAACAATTTTATCATTCTGGGAAATTTAGTAGAGACCCATTCTCTCAGATGCTGACGACCTTGAATAAAACTCCACAGACCACAGACTGGCAAGAGTTTTTAATTTATAGCTCAAAACATGATCTCTCATCAGCAGGATTCATATATAACATAATATGATGAGAATTGGCAGAAGCATTGCATATGTCCAATATAACTTCTCTGTTGGAAGCAGCTATGACAGGAAGGAGAGTCAATTAGCCCCTGGTAATAAGATCGGTTCCAAAACTTCACTTTGAGATCAAAGGTATACAGGCAACTTGGTATTCTCTATCCAGCTAGACATCTATACTGCAGAACACCAGTTATATACAGTTACTATATAGAACAATTTTGGGTTAAAGAAAAGATACAAGGACTCCCTGAAACAACATCTCAGCCTTGGCCATATTGATCAACATAACTGGTCTACTCTGGCCTCCAATCGGGAGGTCTGGAGACACGCCATCTATAACGCTGCTGATGCTTTTGAGAAAGCACGCAGGATCACTCGCGAGGAGAAAAGACAACACAGAAAGAATCGTGCCTTGCAGAATATACCACCTAAGGAGTCTCTCTGCTGTGCCTTTTGCAACCGGACATGTCTATCTCGTATTGGCCTTTTTAGCCACCAATGCGCTTGCAACAAACGCGGGTAGAGCCCTTCCCAAATCTTCATTCGCGAAGCCCAGCCATGATGATAACAATTACTATAACATTTATATTACATATTTCTCAGAATACCTCAAAACTAAATGGTATTGTTTGGGTATACATAAGCAACTCAACAAATCTGAACAATAATTCTTGAAAGTTTGGTGACAAAGTATCTCTGAACAGTATTTTCTTATATCCTAAACAGAACAATCCATTGGAAGAAGATGAAGCACTTAAGTAATTAATCTTACCTTTGCAGTCATGTACATCAGATTATTCAGAACCATAGCTGTAGCCTGTGGCGATCCCCAGCCTTCTCCTCGTAGCCATCGTCTACTGTTCACCATCATTTCTCTGTCTTTCAAACAATCTTCTTCATCTTCATCTTGCCGACGAATGGTTGGCAAAGGTTTCAAGTCTACCAGCTCAATATTGTTCATCCATGGCAGCAGATAATGCAGCATCACCTGTCTCCCAGCTGGGTGAGCTGTTTGGATTCTCTGACTTACTTCTGCCATTCAAAAATTAGGTACACACATGAATTGCAAATCAATAATGAGAACTGGTTTGCTAATAACAACCATCATGAGCCCAGCATACCACACTGATACAAGGTAATGGTGATACTGATGCAATTTTTTGGTGAGATGACCAGTGCCATTTCATAATGATAAAGTCTGAAGTCTTCAGCAGAGCTAACTGAAGACTCTGCTAACAAACAACAGTACGTTGAAGAAACCACATTACTATGCACATATATATGAATTCCTGTAATTGGAGAAGGGAACTGAAAATCTACAGTACAAAAAAACATACTAACTTCGGCAAAAAAGCACTTAAATTTTTTTCTTCATCATCGCAGTCCTAGCAGTGGGGTTTTTTAATCGATGTAATAGGTTATTATTCTGCAATTGTTAAAAATGCTATGGAATGATGTATTTAAGCAATCTACAGTAAACAAGAACACAGTACAGAGAACAATGAAAGAATGATTTTAAAAAAACACTTGCAAATTATTTCTCTAATGTGAGTTTTCATGGTTATTAGAAAGTAATTAGGAAAAATATTTTTGATTCATGTTGTTTCCCCTTGAATATATTTAAAACACAAGTGAACAATAACTGTAACTCAGTAAGTTCTATTGTTCCATTCGCTATGATGATGTTGTTGTCCTGATTTCAGTGAATTACGTATAAATTAATTACTGAATAATAAGAATGACAAATTTTGTACAATGCTTTTGACTTGATGAAAATTTTTGTTTTAAAATCGTACCTGAGAAGATAGCAAGCGTCAGTTCAGGATAAGTCCTTGCTAATTCTTCTGACAGCTGATAATATGACATAGAATACAAATGTGGTAAAGGAGAAGGCTGACCCAAAACCCCATCCGTCCGCTGAACTTCCAGTTTGTGAGCGTAACGGAACATCTTTGGTTCCAAGATCTACAACAATAACGTTCAGAATTTGAAGCTAAGTATAGAGTTACTATGAACACCTTTATATAAAAATCACTTCTTAAAGTATCTACTCTCATTTAATGTTTCTTATCCATGAGGATCTCTGTACATCTAAAGTATCTGCTAAAATTGGTAATTTCATAGAAGACTAGTAAGATATACTCCACTTGATGAGTTTCCAGCAATAAAGTTCCAAAATATGCTTTCACAAAATACCATATTAAATATAAATTTATCTATGACAAAATGTGAAATACTATTTAACACTTGTATTTCCAAACAATACCAATTTTTGCCCATCTATGAGACATGGACAGGAGCAACATAATCTTTGATGTGGCAGAGGTGCAGCAGGAGGCTAAAGGACTCTGATACTTGAAAAATCAATTTGGGCTCATCTTAAGCAGTGGTGTCAACTTGAGAAGAAAGATGGGGCTGACACATCAACAGGGGTGTGACTTCAGTGGGGTCTTCACTGTTGAATTTAGCTGACAACTAAAACCTCGGAAAAAAACCCCAAGACTTACAGTCTGAGCCACAAGCAACACAGATTTATTTAAACACTAATGCTGCCTGTAAGATTAAGCTTACCCCTAAATGACCTCAGAAAGAAATATAACAAAGTAAATTACATGGCTAAGATTTCACTGTCATCTCTCCACACAAACAGCTGAAAAAATGTTTGGTTCTAATGTCAAAAACACAAAACTGACTGCTATCCCAGCAGACAGAGTGAAGGCTTGGGAAGCAATATGCTTCTCTCCGACGTGCTTTTGGACAAATGGAGCTATATATAAATATATCTCTGTTTCAGGGCCATATCAAGAGAGTCTTGATTTAGGTTTTGTTTCTTGAAAAAGAAGGTGTTATGAAAATACAGGTCTTAAGTGCTTAGTTCATAGAAATGGACACACTTCCACTGAAGTCTATTTGTGCCAGGTAAGGATGTGGCCTAACTATGTACTGAAATAGAGAAGAAAAAAAAAATACAGTGTATTTCATTACTGAAGAGAAGCAAACAATAAAAGATTTTTTTTTTTAATGTACAGGACAATTCTTATTTAAAAAAAAAAAATCAGAATTAGTTTACAAACCTGTAATAGTTGCATAGCAACTTCATAGATAGCCCTAGTAGAATCAGCTGCTTTAAACAGTATCAGATTCAGGAGGGTCACTGTATCACACTGGTAATCCCTAGGGATAAATTGCAAGTGTGAAAAAAGTAAAATTACATTTGGCTTTTTAAAATTTGAATTTAATTTTAATTTACAAGGGATATAATATGGGATAACATAACATTTTGAAAAGTTTCTCTAGTAACACATACACACAAACAGTGGTGATCTTTTCTCTCTAAAGCACAAAAAAGTGCAGTTCTATATGAAAGCACACTTTGAAAATAAAAGCTTTAAAGTTCTGAAAAATGCTGTAGTACCTGTTTTGGAACACACTGGCTATGGCTTTAAAACAGCCAGCTGCTACACGCTTGGAACCTGTGTAGCACCGGTCTACGGCCCAGTACATGAGGTTACTCTGGTCAGGGTTGAGTTCCAAGAGCAGCATGACTGCCTCACAGCCTAGCTGGTGAACCTGTATTCCAAGAAAGTGACAATACATATTTAAAAATGTAGAAAAAAAGACTAACTTACAAAATGGCATAAAGTAGGGAAATACATATTTAATAAAACCCAAACCTTTTGAAACATAAAATGTGTCCTATACAAAAACAATGACACCACAGCTTAAAGTAACAACAGATAATTCTATCAACACTGTTTAACATTCAACTTGCACACAGTCATAAATTATTGACATAAATAACTAGAGAGCTCTCCTGACTTTTATTCTCCTCAGTTTCAAGGCTAGCTTGAGCTATTTACTATTTTCACATCTTACACTGAACACTGACCTGAAAGCATCAGATAGAGAAAAGCACTTAAACACATGCAAGAATTCCAGTTGGATACAAGGGATAGATCTACATGGAGACTTGCATCTTCTCTTGAATCAAAGCAGCCCACTGGAGCTGTATTTTTATACAATCCTAGCATTATAGGGCAATGGACGCCCTACCTTTTAAACTGAAAGCTTGCCTTACTGTTTAGATGAAAAGTTTGGTCTTCCTAACTCTGCAGGACCCCAATGGACTCTACAGTCTCAGTTCATGTTCAAAATGTCATCTCCTTTAAATTTCTGAAACATCTGCTTATTACTACTACTTAACTAACTGATTAGTTTAAAAATGATACACAGTGCTTCACCCCTTGCCCTTTCCTCTTCCATCCTGTTTCTCTGTTCTTGGACTGTGATTAGGGATTACCTTCCTCAACAGGATGAATATACATGAAAGAAGGACAGAGCAAAACTACGCACTACTACAACAGCTTTGAGCTTAAGCCACTCTAAATCATTTAGGCAAATCTGACTGCAAGCTCATTAAAGCATGTATGTTTGAAGGCGCTGATAGCTACAAACCAATGCTGACATTGTCTGTATTACCTTTTTATCTTGTGAATCCAAAATATTATCCAGCCATTTGTACAAATAGCCATCAGATGAGAGCCCGACGTTGTCTGCAACAGGGCCGCAACACAGTACAGCAGACATAGCCTTCAGAAAGCAATTGAAAACCACTACATTTTAGTAACTCATGTACAACTCTTACTAAGGTCATTAAAATATCAGAAAACTAAATTCTAACCTGTCAAGGGACGAAGACCAAGGCTAATAAAATCTGTTTAACATTTTATTCAAGAAATTATCAAATCATAGTTTTCTCAACTTTGAAATACAAGAAAGGGCCAATACTGAAATGCTAACATACTGAAGAGTTAAATACACCAGTTTCATTGTTAACATACATTTACATGAAAACCTTTCACCTTAGGCAACTGAGGACTAAAGTCATGGGAAGTGAACATTCAGTAGTAGTTTTAAGAAATTTCTATAGCAAGCGCAGTAGTTCAGAGTTTGGAAAAAGCTGAACTGTCATAAATACATGCAAGCATATGAGAAAAAAAAAACACTAAGTCATGAATGGCCTAAGTGTTAAATTTGCTTAGGTCAACATAACAATCTATTTCCAAAATTCAAAAAGTGCTAAAATACCTTCAATGCACAGTATTGGTGTCTGTTTATTCGCATGTTTCTATCACTGTATCTGTCCAGGGGAGTAAACATGATACTAAAAGGACCTGCCCAATGACTGAACAACATAAATAGACTGTGGCGTAGACTCTGCTGTGGAAAGACACTTCTTCTCTGGTGTACTGTAAGAAAAGCCCAAAGTTAGACACACTCCTCTTGTCATTCTTTAAAATAAAGTATGTAACACAGAAACAGACCCAAACAATGAATATAAAAGGAAAAATCCATGTAAACGCACTATTTTAACATCATAACTGTTGGACGTAGCTTTACTATTGTCTTGTTTGATGCCACTAGTGCACAGGAATTTATTAGTCTATAGAATTCAAATGCAACAGCCAACCAACAAAACTTTGCCAAATAGTAGCAAAAATCTCCCTTAAAACTCATGCTTTTAAAGTTATATTCAAAACTGATGTCATAAATTATTTTAATGAAAGTATTCTGAAACTTCAGATAAAAAATGGCTTTTTCTTTAGTTTCTGTTTGGTTGGTTTTTGGTTTTTTAAATGTACTTTGTATTAAATATAGTCATCAGAAGTTACTAAAGCATTTTTACATACCTGGAACATTTTGTATGATATTTGCCACTAAGGCACTAAAATGGCATCGTATATCTTTCAATGTATCAGAATCCTTTTCATTTTCTGCTTCTAGGAGTTGTCTTGTTAGATCGACATACTCAAGTAAAGTGTTGTTGAGGGAATGTGTTTCGTTATCAAGGCCACCACTTGCACTTAAAAATAAAATAAATTCAAAAAATCAAATAGCATGATAATTACATACATTTTTTGAAAACAAATTTTTTGATCTTTAAAAAACCCTCATCATTGCAAATATTTATTTCAAAGTAATTTCTTCATCCAGCTTCAATTTCAGTTTTAAAATAAAGAACTCCAGTGAAAGCAAACTAATAATCAAACCTCACTATCAGAAGTCACTCATCCTTCTACTGAACTAGTTCTTATACTGGGGACATATGTTAAAAATAATAAATACCCCCCCCCAAAAAAAAGACCCTCCCACAAACCCACACAATTTGTAAACTAGAAAAAATAATTACTACTACTTGATGACAGTCATCTTTAGGCCATATTGATTTTTGGAAGTCAGTCAAGATGTTTGGTACCTAGTGACACGCTGTTGATGACAAGCAGGTGAAAGCAATTTATTCGTTTTATATATTCATTTCCCATCCTCATGGTTTTAGCATCTGACTAGACGTCTGTACTAAACTAAGTAAGGATATTAAAGACTACATGATTTAAAGCTGCCCTACTTTGAAAAACAATTGGTAGAAGGGTGATTCCTTTCCCCTCAACTCCCTCCACCACATTTCCACATTTGCACTAAAGACATCTAAAAAGCATTCCTTGCACACCGAAGGCAAGGTGATGCCTATGGCAACCCTTAATTGTTTGTTAGCTTCAACCACAGAGTCAGACTGGCCTCAGAGAGAAAAGCTGACAAAGTTTCAGGGTGCAGACTGCGGTTAGGGCATATTTTATACAAGCTACTTAAACATCAGGGAGAACCTTAAAAGATAAGAAGGGAGAGTATGATTTTAACGGCTGGACTCTGAAATTTGAGCATGCTGAAAGACATTTTAGCAATGCTTCTGAGGCAACATTCTGAAATATTCTGCAGCAGCTTGCTTAAAGATTGAGAATGTCACACTGACTGTATCACTAAGGTTGATAAATACATGTCTAAGTATTGTTTGTCTAACAGAATGGGACCATTTCCTAGCCTACTTGCTCTTACACGATTCCACCAACTTAGAAAAAACTTTCCAACAGACTTGTAAAACATATGCCAGAATTTCTTTTTTCAAAGTGTCCCTACACAAGTAGGATAAACTGAGGAAAAAAACCCTCAATAACCCAGTTAACATTCTTCATTCCTCAGAAATAAAAAAAGGTCCAATATTAATGTGCAGCAGCCTTCTCTGTATAGGATGTGCTGACTAGCATCAGCACTCCAGGTGAGGAAGAACTCATCTGGCTGATCACAGAATAGTTACAATTTGCACAACTGGTGCAACCTTTGAGAACACACAAACAAGAAGGAACACGACACACTGCCTGTTCAAAGCAATGTCCTGGAGAATAGTAGCATTTTAAATAAAACACAGAACACAGTGACAAAGAGCACGGGAGAGGAACAGATTAGAAAGCCAGCTTTATAAAACTGTCAGTTTTATAAAACTCCAAGTTTTATAAAACCACATCTATCTATTTAGTGGTATACTAAAACTCACAGATGAATTTTGCAAGCTTGTTATACTGGGTCATAAGAATACCAATGACAATTCCCAAAAATAAACAACTTCTCATCAGTGCTTCCCCTACCTGTGACTAATGACACCAGCATCTGCCAACAGTTCAAATATTCGTACTAGTTGTACTCGTAAAATATCTCGACGCCTGCGTCGTTTCATGTTCTATTCAACAGAGGAAACACAAAATTAAATGAAGCAGAGGAAAAGCTAAGTATAACACCAGCGTGGAACGTAAAAGCAATATATCTTTACTACAATCAGCATCAATTATCAGAGGTGCTAACCTTTTTAGAGGTGTTACCCAAATTGCTAACAATTTCTATAACCAAAAAATGAACAAAATTTTTCCCTGTTGCGACTCTTAAGATATACCAGGTTTGCTATCACATGTATTATCAAAATAATGGGTTTGTCGGTCCCCTGTCACAAAGTGCAACATATAGAACAATGAAGTACTAACGGCAGTCTTTCTACATATTTTGAAGGAGGTGATTCTGTCCCTCTGCTCCACTCTCGTGAGCCCCCACCTGGAGTACTGTGTTCAGCTGTGGGGTCCTCAAACACAATAAAGACATGAACATATTGGAGTGGGTGCAGAGGAGGGCTCAAAAATGGTCAGAGGGCTGGAGCACCTCTCTTATGAAGACAGGCTGAGAGAGATGGGGCCATTCACCCTGGAGAAGAGAAGGCTGAGGGGAGACCTTATTTGCGGCCTTTCAGGGTTTAAAAGGGGTTTATAAGAAAGATGGGACAAACATTTTAGTAGGGCCTGTTGTGATATGGCAAAGGGCAATGGTTTTAAACTAAAAGAGGACAGATTTAGACTTGATATAAGAAAGAAATTTTTTGGAATGAGGGTGGTGAAATACTGGCACAGGTTGTCCAGACAGGTGGTAGTTGCCCCACCCCCAGAAACACTCAGGGTCAGGTTGGATGGGGCTCTGAGCAACCTGATGCAGTTGATGATGTTTCTGCTCATTTCAGTGGGGGTGGACTGTATGACCTTCCAACCCAAACAGTTCTATGATCCTATGACTTGCATGCAAGACTGACAAAATACACTTTGGTGTAGTAACATTTTGAAACAGAAGAGAGCTCCTTCCCATCATCTGTAATTATAAATTTATTACTTATAAAAACATTACAGTTACCATAAAAAATACTGAGTAATCATCCCTGACTTTGTTTTTGCAGAGATTATTATTTCTATGAATACCTACTAACACTTCTAAAACTTCCTGTAAAACAAGTTCTTCATTGGAAAATTTTTAGTATTTAAGAATAATACAGAGCTCAAAATAAACACAAAGCTCTTCTAATGTAAACACCTCACAATTATTTAAAAAAGCAACATTTCACATTTTTATCTGGTATACTGACAGTTTTTACTTGCAGAAATTAAAGAATATAACTAATATTCCTGCTCTGTGAGAAGACAGTTAAAATTGTATTGAATATAATGGAAGTTATCCAATTACCTCTGGCCTTCTTTCAAGTGCTTCCTTAATTATAGGATGTAATTCTTCTATTAGTTCCCTGAATTAAAATAATTAAAAGGATAAAAACAAACATCAAATTAAGATCTAAACTGAAAGATGTTTCTCAGTAACTAGTGTTACAACACAAGTGAAAACACCCTCAGGTTTTCCTTCTTTACCTGGAGCTTTTTAAAGAAAAGTTTCCTAGAAAGATATTTTCCTAATTTAAAGCAGATTACTAAATGGATGTCTCAACAACTACCCCTACATTTGCATTCTCCAAGTATTATGGCTTTTTTCTGTCACAAACCATTGTCATTAATTTTCATACTAAGGGTTTAACAAAGATGTGCAAACAGGTATTATTAGGGAGGGAAAAAAGATGTTGACAGCTTATCATACAATGCTCTTTCAGCTGTCATGATGCATTTTCTTGTTAGTAAAGTTTGTTCTTTAAGTCCAGCAACACTACACTGACAGAAGTCAGACCAGTCTCTTTGAAAACTGAAATAGGTTCTGACACTGTCCTTACATTCCCCATTTGTTCTGAAGCTCCACAGTCTTTACTACTACTCAGTTCCTTCTGCCAAACTAAGACTCTGTTACTTCTTTAAAAAGGGAAAGGTGAAGGAGATCAGTAGTAAGGATCTATGCAGACAAAATACTAAGGTAAAAATATATTGGTTGTACTTACAAAGGAGAGCAAGAGATACCTAGACAAGTTCATGTGATCAGTTACACAAAACAAAAATAATATTCTATTAAGTTTAAGTGGATTGAGTATACACATAATCTATGACGAAAAAGTTCCTGAGTAAACATACAAAGTGGGGAGGAAGAGTGCTTAAAAACTCAAAAGCTAAACAACAAATCAGTGCAGAGCTCTAATGCTAAAGGGTGGGTTACAGCTGGCATCTGGTGAGAGCACATGTGTTTTGAGAAACAAAACACATTCTGAATACAGAAATGGTCAAACTGTTAAGAATCAGATTTTTTTTTGTAATTTGCTGAATGAGTGGTTTCTAATTTAGAAAACAAGGATTTAAGGTGAAATTATCTCTGAAAGCATTTCTGGGCTTTAGAATACAATTACGATTTAAACTTTTAAACAGATCTTCAGGGTCATGAGACAAAGTCTTGCTTTGCTCCTGGTAGGGGAGCAAAGTAAGATATTATATAAAATTATAGGATTATAAAGGGATATAAAGCAGAATATGATAACGGAGGACTTGGCATTACAAATTCAATATTGGCTCCTCATCTGCAATAATACAGGACACAAGTGACTGGAGAGAAACATCATCTCATTCAAAACCAACAATGTAAGTGATCCCTGGTTCTTTCTGCAGAAGCACAGTTGGTTGCTAGGCACAGTACAACTTCATAACTCTCACTATACGAGGTTGGCTGCTGTCACAGAACACCTGATGGCTTTCCCAGGAGGTTTTCTTCCCCTCAGATGCTCTCACTCTTCACCCATCCTCCTTAAAGAGCACTTGGCAATACCAATAAGGAGAGTTTATCTACTCTAATAAACTTGAATATAAATAACATTTCAAATGTTATTACTTCACACAGTCTGTTCTTTAACAAAATGGCAGCTTTTAATATCAATAAAAGTTAGCTGTTTATAGTTTCAACTAACTTATTTTTCTTTATGCAGGCCTGACCTCCACATGAAATCCTTTCACATCTCTAACAATCTATATCACGCCTCTAAATGCTAGAAAAGACAAGACAATCAGTTGTCACAGCTTTTTCAAAATTCTTGAAAGAAAAAATAGTGAATCTTTTTCTATGAGCTCTGATTCCCTAGCTTTATAATCAACTGGTATAAAAGCAGAATCAAACACAACAGTTACCTAAAAGCTCCTGGGTTGGTCCTGCCAAGTCCCAGGACAAGGGATTCTGTAATTTCCATGCTCTCAGAGCGCATCATTGGAACTATGTGCTTAAACAGGGAGGAAGGGGATGGAATGCCAATAATCTAAAAAGAAAACCAGAATAAAACAGGATGAAATAGTTGCCAAACAAATGGTGACATGAAAATACCTGCTGTAATTTCTCTGTCTTCTCACATTGGATCAGTGATTCAAAATGATAAAAATGAAATTTATATTTGACATGGAAAAAGATTTTCTGAAATAGTAAAGTAGTATTAACTATTTCTTGCATTACTGAATTTTCATTGTCAGATGACAATGAATGACTCAACACGATATACAGATGCTATGCATGTTTGGTGTATCTGCCGTCCTTGGGGAAAGTAAGTAGATTTTTTGTGTCCAACTCCTTAGAGTCCCTTGCGGCTCTCAAAGAGATCACAGCCTTCAGTCTACAGTTTTTCAGATTTAGGGAAAGTATCCTGATAACAAGATGGAAGTGGAACAGGCTGCTTCTGCCAAAAATCTGCTGCATAGTCCAAGAATTATCTTCATGTCTACTGTACCTTTTACAGGAAGCCAAAAAGGAGACGAGCAAAAAGCAGAAAAGAAGGGGGAAAAAAATAATCTGCAGGCGCTCTGAAGCTAGGCAGACAGAAAACTGTCTGCGGTTGGGAAAATATAACAAGATACATCATGCCTCAATAGGTTGCTGTTTCAATTACTGAAGTGAGAGGCTTTTTGCTCAGAACTGCAGAAGTCTACTGACAGCAAAAACACCCCCTTAACAGTGAACAAAACATTTCTTTATTACAGCTAGCTAAGACTTTGAGACTGGGTAACTTTTTATTACATGGTAAGATTTGCCTTAAAAACGTAAGCAGAAAAGCTTCTACAGCACAGATTGGGAAAAGTGAACTAAAACACTATCCCCTCAGCAAATGAAAAACTAACGCATACTAAAAATATTCTGAGATAAATTATCCCAGTTTCTAATCATGACAGTTATTATAGGTTCTGGTGTTTCTATTTCCAAATACATGTAGACTTATTTACAATAAGCATTAGAAGAACCTACTCTTGAATCAATGCTATAACCACTGTCAGGAGTAGACGCCAGCGTCTCAGGAGGGGAACATCTCACAGAGCCTGTGGAAGTGGAGGAGTTTGAAGAAGACGCTGCACTGCAGCAAAGAATCAGGTAGTTTCTCCAGAGCCCAATATAGGAGTCACTGCTTGTAGTAGTATTCACTTTCTTTGCATTGATAGGGCTGCTATTAAAAAAAAAAAAAAAAAAAAGCTCAGCAGAGTAAATGAAGCTTACCACATTTCACTTTGGTTTTCTACTGAATTTATTTTTCAATTATGCATATGCCATTGCTTCCAATATTGTTAACATAGTAAACTCTGAATAAGTTTTTCAGAACAGACCTGTACATCAATAATGTACGCTTGTATATTCAAATTTGTTGAACTACAGTATGGCCAAAGGCATGAATTAATCTTCACAGCAGATAACTTTTTATCCAGATAAATCTGCTGTAATTTTCTGTTATATAAAGCTGAATTAAATCCACAGAAAATATCAAGAGCCTACAGGTCACCTCGCTCAAACAATAATGACTTTACAGTGATGATAAATCTTGAAAGAATACCCAATATAACATACTGCACTTACTTTAGAAATCAACTTACTTGATATCCACTTGTGGAGACAGCAGTTGGAGTCTGGTATAAGCAAACGTCCAAGCATAGCTTACAGCTGTTGGGCAGTGTTTTGGAAGATTTTCCTGCTTCATGAAACTCGAGAGGCTTATAATCCATGGATCTTGGCCTTGAGTCACATGTGCAAATATCCATATATGTGAGGGACTGACCACATCAAACTGGTGGCTGATTGGGGAGGAATTCCAGTCAGCCAGAGTTTGTAAATCTATTGAACTGGGACAGTACAGTAAAGTAGTCTGTGTGCATAGAAAAGAGAATAAGGCAATACTTAATATCCATGTGTATTAAGTAGCAATCTCTTTAATTGTTAAATATCTAATAAAGTATCACTGTCAAAACCACATCTGCAACAGATAAAACACATAATTTACGTGGGTTTTTTACAGAAGTTCTTAATGTGAACAGTTATATAAACATGCTGTTTGGGAAGGAACTGGATATTAGGAAATAGCAAATTCTAGAAAAAGGCCTTTTCACTCATAATGATTTCATTCTTACAAAATATGTATACTCAAAGTCTTATTACTGAATTCCAACTTGTTTCCTAAACCTAAAATCAGAAGGGTTTCCTTGATACTTAAGAGTTTATGATAAGTACGTAAGTATGGAATTCAGTTGTTATTCACTGACAGTTATTACGGCTTTCATCACGGATAAAGGACACACTGACCATTATGAAACTATACTGCTGCAGAAAAAGGCAGTGCCCTTTGCTTCAAAGAAATTGCAATCAGTAAGCAAGATAAGAAAAACCAGATAGAGTTGTCAGCGTTTATACAGTGGTGATAATGACACACTATCGGTCAGAAAGTGTACAATGGTGGTGTCAGTCTCACAACATTCGTCAAGATTTTTGCCTTTTTCTCTTTGTTTGTGGCGCTAAATTGTTGAAAAACTTAGCATGAACATAATGACACTATCATTTAAAATATATTTGGGACAGTTTTGCAGCATTATGTCATCTTATAACCAACTTAATATAAAAACTGTCCTACCTGGTCAGCCCCAGTGAGATGTATGAAACTTTCCAGGATAGTAGCACTTAGTCTGTCCATTACATCTATAGCCAATTCATCATCACTCTACAATATACAAAGCATAAAAAGCTCAAAGAAAGTCAACATAAAATCAGTTTCATTAAGCAGTTGTAAGAACGGGTCATCAACTCTTACCTTCGAAATTTCTAGAAGTGTGAACAAGGCCCTTATTTCTCTCAGAACACTGACAGCTAATCTCCTGGTGGCAGGCCTGGTGCTGCAAAGGATGACCAAAGCAAAGCCTTCCACTACGTGAAATACACTGGAATAAAGGGTCCTCTCCAGAGGAAGGGTATGGGCAGCCCCATTGGATACACCACGCTAAGAAAAAAATCACAGAAGTTAAGCAAATGAAGAAAAAAAGTAAACACAATTAAGATATAGTTCCACTACTGGAGATGGCAAAATAATCATAAAATATTTAGATCTTGTTTGGCTACTTGTCAAATTTGCATTATGAGAATAATATAGTATTAGTCACTGTTTTTTTATTACCTCTCTGAATTTAGTCCAAACATATATCACAAGAATGTCTTTATTTCACTTTCTCAGGAGAATGATGCAGTGAGAGCCAAATTAAAAAAAAATATGAATACTGTTATGTAAAAGACTGTATAAAATCAAACTACTTGACCTCGTTCTACTGGCTAGTAAAAAATGCTGGGTTTTTCCTAGTTCTACTGTTTGAGAACTCCTATTTATTTCCAGTTACACATGATGACTTCTGATGTAAGTAAAAATGTAGTCATGAATTAGCGTTTTTGAAACTAATTTTGTTTTGGTAGAAATGCTGATTTAAAAAAATAGATCAAAAAGTCTTCAAGCACTGTAAGAAAGTTAGCTGAATTTTTATTACTTAACAAAAACAATGAAGTCCACTAATAAAATTGTATGTAGATTCAAACGGTGTTCTAACATCAAAGGACCTTATATAGATATACCTGGGAATCTTGAGTTTTATTGTGCATTTGGGCTGCTTGTTTCCACTGATTTATGAGCTGCACTAACATTTTTACTGCATTGTCAAGAAGCGTTGGGTGGACGTCAGTCACTTCACGCACAATAAAATATACAAATCCTGAAAGAACATCTTCCCGCCAATCTGGAAAATCAAGCATTAATGCTTGGAGAGTATTGAAAGCCAAGGCACGAAGTTCTTCATCCATATGAATTGTCAGCCTGTTTAGAAAAAATACTGGTATCATCACCCTAGATACACACACTCTTAATCAGCCTTTATCATATCAAGTTCAGTGTTAACTCTTCCTTCTTTGCTGTACAATGTAGAGAACACTTTCACATAGACGCATTTTCAGCACTGAATAGACCTGAAACTGGCTACTAACAGAAGGTGCTTCTACTATAGCAAAATATTGCAAGGTTTCACAAAACTTAATACAAACAATTTTCAGGAGAGACTGCCAAGTCTTTCACATAGGTACATCTTTGCATGCATCTGAGCAACCACCTTAGAGCTCAGTACACAGGCACTCTGTGATGCACAGGTTCTTTTCTTCAAATTAAAACCGAAAAGAACAGATAATTTTTGCAGTTAAAGCTTTACTTTAGATATGAGAAAAAAAATCACAAAAAAATCCCTTAGCATATATACTTAAAAATATGTCTCAGCCCGCTAAGGTAGAAGAAATGTATCCCAGTACTGTATTATTACTTAATGCTTCATGTCTTTTATATGCCTTTTAACACTGAAGAAAAATTAGAAGTTAGAAGAACCTTATTCTCTCACATTATTACTAACTTAGTATATATGTAACTCAACACATTATATTAAAATGAATTTATAATTTCAAAGCTAAAAGCTATCCTGTATTTCTGTGCCAAGACCATTCTTGCATTAAGAATAAAAAAAATATCTCAACTACTTATCAGGACCAATAAGGCACATTCAATTTAAACTGAGATAAGAAACAGAAGAGTACGGGTCATGTTGGATCAAAAAAATGGAAAAACAATGCAGGATTCATAGAGAAAAAGAACAGTTTCCCTTAAGTGCCTGTCTCACATTTTGGTAATTCAAACAAGAATGACTTTATGAAGATTTATAGTATTAGCAATAGGAAGAGAAAAAAAAGGGGGAAAAGTATGATAGTTGTAAAAAAAAGATAAAACACATTCAAAAAACCCCCAAAGCAACAGAAATAAATTCCTGCTTCTCAAAAATTATCTCTAAAAATAAGTGCAAAATCTGCAGGATACATTTACCTCCTGCTACTCTGGCCAGTAAAACTCGACCAACTGAGAAGGTAGTCAGGAGCAGGAAGGATGGAATCTGTATGCAGTGGACTTATACTGCATAGTGAGTGCACTGACAAACGTGCACATGCAGCATTTAAAAAAGAACATCCAATAGGAGCTCAACTTCATTTCTCTTACCTTGCAAGCAATTCAATGAGGTCAGTCCTACTCATACCATCTGGAATCAGTCTTGGGATAGC
This sequence comes from Lepidothrix coronata, assembly GCF_001604755.1. Classification (NCBI taxonomy): domain Eukaryota; kingdom Metazoa; phylum Chordata; class Aves; order Passeriformes; family Pipridae; genus Lepidothrix; species Lepidothrix coronata. The sequence goes on along the minus strand of NW_016690180.1, from coordinate 7,609,180 downwards.
AGCAATGCAAGTTCTGAACAAATCTATCTTAGGTTTCCTCTCACCCCTATAAAAAGAGTGTATAACCAAAAAAACAACAGGAAAATTTACTTCAGTACACCATATATATTTATTTTCAATTTCGTGTCAAAACTAAGGAGGTAACAAACATTTTTAGCTTTAATTAATGAAATTAACATTCACTTATTAGTCAAGTAAAAAACCCACTACTGTAATGCATTAATGATGGCATCTGCAACATTGCAGCATAAAAATAATATGATGTTACTGTGACAGTGAAAATACCGTAATGCAGTACATACGTAATCATGTCTTCTGGTTCTTTATTGGACATCTGCACGCTAGTCATGCACATGGGCCTTCCAACTTCTTTGTCCAAATGCCTAAGAATGCTATCCAGTGCTTTTCTGACTTGAGGATAGTATATGGACATTCCTGAAAAGTCAAAGAGTTCCATCACCTCTTTCATTTGTTCTTATTTAATTTTACATTTTAATTAAAATATCTGCCACTTATTCAGTTTTGGACAAATTTCTTATTGTACAACAGATGACATAAAACATGTACTTTAACTGTCAAAAGAAATGCATGTATATATAATATATATATATAGATATATATACAAATATACGAATATACAAATATGAGGTGGTATATGAAAATAGTGTATTTCAGAAAGAACATAAACACTGAAGCAACCATTAGTTGTTTCTCTGTTTTCTCAATTCCAAGCTTTTTAGTTCTAGTTTAAATTTTACATGTTGAAACAACCCTTTAGAGATTACTACCTCATTCACAGAATATCAGTAGAGCACAGGGATTAAAATTTTCTTACTTGACTCAGCCGTGAGACACTTGAGACATTTTAGAGTGACATCAAGGGAACAAAACTTGCCATGCTATTTTACCACACTAACTGTACTCATGCTTCTTTGTGCTGACTTGGCAATGCAAAACACTTTAAGAAAAGCCATGGATTTCATCTCAGACACCAGAAGGTCAATATTGTCTAGTAGCCCTCTCAAAAGAATCAAAGCAATTCTGTTAAAACAGGCTCTCATTAGATTCTTGTTAACAATTAAAATAAATACATAATTAAAGTTACACAAATGTACCACTTGAGAATAATTGAGAATATAAACACGCATACTGGAATGCCAACTTACAAAAGAATACAACATACCTATAACTTTTGCTTCCTCATCTGTCAGCGTTTTATTAAGAAAAATTTTCTTGACACGCAGAGTATTTCCTGAAGGGAGAACAACTCCTGTTGTTGGCATTGGTGGTTCACCATCTTTCTGCTGCAAGCTATCTGCTATAACAAGGAAGACTCTGAGGCCAATATTCATCCTCTTCAAGAGCAAAAAAGGGACAAAAAAAGGAAAGAGAAAACAGAAGAAATTATGACATTGAAGTATAATAGAGACAAAATACAATTTGCATTTTTTCTCTCTTATGAATAGGCAGCAGTACAGTTCCAGTAGGACAGGTATTATTTAAATATTACATATTAGGGTAGTGAAAGCAACAAGAATAAAGTTTAAGCTTTTCATGCCTCCCCACAACTCTGTTTCAAATAAGCTGACTGGGCCCAGGCTAAGATACTGAATACTTTATAGTGCTGAGCACTAAAGGACTTGATGCATCTCTACAGTAACACACTGACGACATACATTGCTTAAATGTCTCATCTGTTAGACTGGGTCTTGAAACATAAGGGCTGGGTATGACTTTCCTATAGAAAGGTTTTAGAGTTATACTGTAAAAAAACCTCATACTTTCTGAAATTTTTGTTGAAATGAGTCCCAATTGCAGAACTGCTGCTAGCTTATCTACTGGAAATGAAACAGCAATTGTGCATGACTACAACTACTTCTTTAGTTTTAATAGAACACACCTTCAGATATTTATTAATCTGCTTTTATCCTGGCTCAAAAATAGTTAACCACTTTTCCCCAAAATCCCCCTATGTTGTTCTCATGGCATGCAAGTAATGAGCTTTTTTTACCTCTGGATTAATAGTGAAGGTTTTAGGTGATTTTCCAACACTAAGAAGATCAAATATTATTTCTTTCATTGCAAAATCCAAACGTTCCTATAAAGTAAAACAGATTCATATGATCATCTCTTTTCTGTTAATACACACAATTTCTTGGCTTTGCACAGATGCTGGGTATCCTGTCTTAAAAATTTAAAAAATAAAAATAAAGAAGTTTAAAAAATATTCTTTTTTTTCATATTTATTCTTATGACTTAATTTTTATTTTTTTTTAATATAATACAATTCAACACAGCACCTCCTCTGATACAGTTGAACCATGTCTCCTGAAAAAATTTCCAGACAATTCTGCTCAGGTCAAATGCATTTCCACAAATAAGCTGAACTGTTTTAGAAAACTAAAAATTAGGGACAAAGAAAAGCTCATGGAAACAAAAAAAACCATTAAAACACAAATACAATAAATATAAAAAAATTTAACAGTGAAGGGTTCTGTGTCCTACCTCATCCCTATATGACCAAACACAAATCATTTTAGGAGCTGAAGCACAAACAACCAATTTCTAAGACAGGAAAACATGTCTCTAATCTATAATGTTATAGATGAATGAGAGTTTATCTTGTGAGATTATATCCTGCAATTCAATATTAGGATAACAGAAGCGCCTAAAATAATACAAATCATAATGCAATAATAACTTCACACTACTGCATTAATTGTATACTTTTTCTATCTACAGAGGGCAGTCTCCATATATAACTGGATACTACTGCTCTAATGCTTTGTCCCTTATAAAAATATCATAACGGATATACTAATTTTATTAGTGTACTTTATATATATATACACAACAGCGCAATGCAAATGGAAATACTAACCATCATAATGTTCATACACAACAGTTATTGAAGTTTAAATAGAATAATTTAGCCACTATTAGAAACACAGTGAGTTATTTCATTTGTTATACATATTCAGGAAAATTCTAAAACTAACCATAAATTTCCATTTCTTCCAAATAATGTGCATTCTATTCTTATAGCTCTAACTAAATATATTCTTACCTGAGCAATGAACTGAATAATCTTCACAAATATATTCAGAGGTGTGTCTCGTGGGACCACGCTACGCGATCCTTTTGGAAAAAGTGCTGATACAATGCTCATGAGACGGCTATGAGAATTTAGAAACAAAAAGAAGGAAAAAAGCCTTTTAAAAGTAACTCCTTATAACAGCAGAGATGTTATAGTTCAAATCTGGAAGTGTGTTGGTGGGGCTACTACAAAATAATACAGAAGTATATGACAGGTAGTACCACCTACAGGAAGTACAGCCCCAGTTGTCACAGGCAGCAGTATCGTGGATTCATTTATAAAATGAACAAGATCCTGTTTTAAACTAGTTACTGACAGTCAGGAGAAGGGGTAAAATCTGAATAACTATTCCAAATTCTCATTATGCACATTCATAAAGAAAAACTTTTTATTTCCAGTCCACACTTAGTGATGGCCACTTCATACCCTATTTGTTCTGGTAGCATTAGTGCCTTTTAACTTCAATAAATTTCCTGCTTATCTCTCTGCCATCTTCTATCCCTGCAAAGGTAATTCTAGACTCTATTCCTTCTCTTCATCAAAATAATCAAGGTCTTTTTGTTTTCCCTATTAAGACAAAACCCTGTTTACTCAACTAAGCCATCCCTTAGCTGGCTTCAAGATCTCCTCTCCTACTAGGTGGGAAAAAATCTGCTACAATCAGTAGTTTAAAATCCTTTGCATAATGAACTTACCTCTGAGTTACAGTGTTGCTTTCACATTTTATTCTAATAACATAAACCCACAATAACCTATATAAAGATTCCAGTGCAACTCGGGACATTTTGGGATCTTTATTCTGTAAAATAAATGAAAAAATACAGTTATTGTTGCCTGTGAGACACTGAGAAAATTTCTAGTTTTCACTTTTGAAAATATTTTCTTTTTTTTAAACAATGAAAGATGATGTGTTTAATATTCACTACAAGTTTTTAATATTTTTCCATAAAAACAACCCTGTATCGCACATTTTCAGTATTACCGAAATTTTTAACTAGCAATTCCAGCTCATTTTACATGTCTCTCATTCTGAGGGCAGAGGAGTAACTACAAAGCAGATATTCCTCTTGAGATGAACACCAAGAGCGTATTGCTTCCAAGAACTTTTCTCAGAAAGCCATTGGTAACGAATAGCTACTTAATAGCAAACTAATTTATAGTTTGCCTAAAATCCTGGAGTAGCTGCTTTGGATCAGGAACAAAGTCTAATTCCATCACTCAGTTTGTGACAGCAGACAGTAGCAGGTACAGAAGAAAAGAATGCAAAAGGCAGGCACACAAGGATGCTTCTCTGGGTATGGCTTCACACAACTTAGCCGTTTCCTGCAGGCTGTATTAGTGTTTACCTACTTCCAGTGAAATTTTATTTTAACAATTAAGCTACCTTTTCTTGAATTAATGTAAAATCCTGCAGCATCATTCAGTTTAAAGTATGCACTGGACGAAAAACAATTTTTGTCTGAAAGCTGCTACTAGGAGTTTAGCTTTGCTCCTCTGAGCTCTTAAACTGTGTAAAACAGTAACTAACTAATATTCTTTTTACCAACTCCAGACATCTCCTTTCCAACTACGGATTCTTGGTGTATGTATTATCTAGAAATGTCCAGCTCCTGGATTTGGCCATAAGTATAAACTTCTGAACATAATAAATGATTCCCAGTTGTCAACTTTTTAGGTATTGTCTCAATTCAAACTAACGAACCCAAACAAACCAAACAAAAAACCCAACAACTTTGTCCTTTCACAAAGGGTATAAGTGGACCTAAGACCATACTGTTCAAAAAGAGATGGTCTCATCCTTGGTTCCCTCCTCCACAACCTCAGTGCTCCCTCTGTGTTAACTCTAGCAGTAAGAAAGCCCATCAGTGAGCTGATCAAAATAATTTCACGTCCATGTCTGTGCAACAGAATACACAAAGGAGAGTATTTCTGAATGGCTTTAACAGACGTAGGTCAGGACTACCAGTTTTGCCAGCAGCTTACTTTAAGAGGGGCTGAAGGCCTATCACAGAATCACAGAGGCAAAAGCAATACTTTAAAGTAGTACATACAAGTAACATACATGACTGACTACCACAACATTAGAGGGAATTACTTAACCCAGTTTACATCAGTGATAATGCTCTTCTCCCCTCCCTTCCCACTCATCCATGTGCTCTGCCATCACCTCTGGACCAGCACACCTCTAACTAGGCAGCAGGTAAATTTAGGAAGCTGATCTGGACAAAATCTAACCAGTAAAAATTACACCTGTCCCTGGTTGGTATTCACACAGACAACTGTCCCACTGTCCAGTTAATTTACCAGCAGTGCTACCGTGAGGAAGAAGAGAACTGTATGAGAAGGGGAGACTGTGAAAGCTTTCATTTTAATTAACTCAAACAGCAGAAAACCCACGATATTATTATTCACTGTATTTAATTTACAGGTCAACAATTACTGATGGTCAAAGTAGGCTGGGTAATTCATTGGCACATGTGTTATCAAAGTCTATCTGAAATGAGGTGCCTAGAACTCAGTAATGCTTTCATTTTCTTATTTCTGATATTCTACAGGGGAGCTTAATTTACAGATCCAGAAATAAACCAAAAATTTATTATTGGTTTTCAATCATTGAATAAAAAATAAGGTAGAGGTAGTAAATATTTTACAATGTGTTAACAACATTCTCTTAGCAGGTGTATCATCCAATATAGCTACTTGTGACTAATTATGACAAAGTTTGCTTCTTTGTTATAAAAAAAAAGTAGCGTATAAGGAGGCATTCACTTTTTAAAAAGAGTTACAAAATAAATCCAGCAGTACTTTTAATATCTGAAACATTGAAAATTTTTGTTATCTCTTCCTACAATGAGGAAGTAAACAAATATGCTATAAGAAAATAGCTTTTTGATCTGATTTATTGCACACTTCCTGTACACTTGGTGTTAATATGTTAGTATTTCCTTTCCTCTTTGACATTACAGCAATTAGAGTAGGGTGTGTAATTCAACAATTTGGCTGAATTTTAGTCTTTTTTAGCTGATGTCTCTCAGATTTTAAAGTACTCTATCTGTTGTTTTTAACACAGCTTTGTTTAAAATCGTAAAACTTTTAACATAAATTATGATATCAGCACACTACGAAATAAGCTGTCAAGAACAATATCTCTTACAAAACCAAAAAAGTAACATTTACAGTGGTTTTACACAACACACTAAAATGACTCAATGAAACAAATCTCAATGATGGCAAGAAACAAAACAGCATTTTTCCATGTTAGTCAAATGTAATCACTTACTGAAGAAAGTACTTTTTAATACTGATGTTAAACTTTGATGTTAAACTTTTCTTCTGTTCTGAACTAAAACAATTTCTACTTTTTAAAACCTGCAAAACCAACAGTGTAAAAGTCTTTCAAGTTAGTGCACTGCAAGTTGTTATAGTAAATCAGTTTCACATTTTTTTATTGTGAGAATGTTTTCAGTTTGCTGGCATGCAAGACACTTTTTGAAATGAATGAACAGAAAAACCCATACATCTGAATAGGTAGTTTACTTCAGCGGAAACATGCACTGCTGTTCAGGAAAACCAGCTGTGATATTGATAATCAATCTCATAAAGCCACATTTTTACCCCCGAGGAAAAATTTGTATTAGATAATTTTCTGATCTTTCTCCTTAACTTCCTGGCAAGAAAAACAGATCTTTGAAACATTAGCTATTCTTAGTCCTGTTGCTTTTTAACAATACTAACAGCAATTTTACAAAGAAAGGAAAGCACAAACTAAAACAAAAAACATTAAAAAAAAAAGTATTTACATGAGACAAAGCAACATTTCACTGAGTTACAACATATTAACTCACCTGCAGTGTTTCTATTTGTTTTCTGATACTGTTGTTAGATGGCATCTAAATAAAGCAATGTGAGACAGCAAAACATAACAAACATGAGAATGGAAGGCACATGCATGTTAGATGAAAAAAAGCACAAAACCAACAGATAGCTGTCTAGCAAGGACTCTATTCAGTAGAAATCAAGGTTTTGCTATAGTGGCAGAAAACTTCCCTTCAGCTTTCAAGGTTAAACTGTGATTAACAAAATATTCTTTTTCCACACAACAGTGGCACAGAATGATAGACACTGTCTCTTGCATTTCAGCAGCTTTCTTAAATGTTCCTTCCTCTCCCCAGAAGAGGTGGTAAAGATACTACAACAACTCAGCTTCACCCAAGAATTTATCAACTTTCTTACAAACTTGCTAGAATTAGTCTGTTTAGATACTAGTCAAAAAAAGTAAGGAAAATGTTTTACAATACTGATCCAGCACTGTAAAACATACTGTCTGCTGAACAAATTCAGAATTTTGTCTACACCGCTGTTTGTAAAAAAATGCCTACTAGGATCAATGCTGAAACAGCATCCCAACTGTACAACAAAGCCAGCTACACATATACCAAAAAATACCCTTTGGTATGCTCCTGGTCTAAAGAGGCTCTTACAACTCGCTTATCTGCTATTTTCATCAGTCCAGACCACTAGGTTTCCTCCTTTCAGCAGGGCTAGGATGTTTTCCCCATACACTAAGCTTGATTTTGAGGACAACTAAATGTAAAGCACACTGAAACCCAGCATGAGGAGTTTACAAGGGCCATAAGTATCACTAGGATTAGGATTCAAAGTACTCTTGGGTTCATTATCAAGTACAGCATAGCACCAAAAGGTAAGGCAGGGTGTGAACATACTGTGCATCAGGTACTGTGGAGCAACAGCAAGGATGTGGGCTTTCACACCATGGCAAATGGGAAATTGCTCACTTCTGTCATTGAAGTGTGACATGGTGTTCATGGCTAGCTAAGAGCTTGCACTGGGCAGTCACCAGGGAATAAAGTGAGCATCATGAATCCATGAACTATGTTACCTCTTGGTGACTTGCTAATGTGCCTGTACTCTTTAAAGAATATCCCTGTGATAGTCTAAGTGTTGTCATTATTTCAACTCATAATTTGTTAACTGCAAGAAATACAGTAGGGGTAGGTGAACCTTTTCAGTGCTCTAAATATCTTCCAGTAACTCTCCAAATTACATTATTAAATAACAAAGACAGTAGTGACAATGGATTTGGAATTCCTTAATTCATTTTACATTTTTAAGTAATTGCAAATAAAATAACTTTAGTCATTAGGAAATCAGGAAATAAAATGTGAAAGGGGAAATCTAAAAGACTAAACTGCTGTGAAATTCAGATTTGTAAATTAATGAGATTACTGATTTCAGAGTGCATGCATTTAATTAGCTTCAGAAACAAAGGAACACATTAATTTGTAAGACACATGAGGACAGTGGGGTGTATTTTTCAAGATTAAACTCAAAAAAGTTTCTGAACAAAGTAGGCACCCAAAAAATCAATAGTATTTGGTGTGCCAAATTAAACCAAGCCATAAAATATCCTAAATAACTCATTGATGGTAGAGCATCATAACACTGCAAATTCTGAATTGCAGAAATTCATATATGGAATTTCTGCTGAATAGAGCCTTACAGTAAATGTGTTAAGCTGTTAGTGGTTAACAAAATTAAGTAAAATATAAAATGCATGCTCAGCAACTACCAGTCAAACTCACTGGCATTTATAGTTTTAATATATCCATTATCAACAGTGGACATTATGCCAGAAAAAGGTAACTCCTAGATTGTAAGAGTTTTTTTAAAAGTTTTAAAAACAAAAGCACAAGCAGCCTCCATAAGCAAAGTAAACCACAAAACAAAAATCAAGGCAAATATTGCAAAAGAACTGCAATGTTAGATGAAAAATATACAAAACCCAACAAGCAACAGAAAGGTGTGAAAGATGTTGTGAGAACAAAATGACCCTTAAAAACAATCCAAGCAGCTAAACCGGTTTCCTTTTGACTTCATGCTGGTCTACGTATTTTACTAATAAGCTTCAGAATTGTCTCTCATACCTAACCAGAATCAGTATTGTGAAGCAGGATCAAAGAATTTACTAACATTTTCAAAATGAATGCATTAGGCAAAATCATGATTCTGTTAATCATAATTGAGGAAAGAGCATGTACAACAATTAATGCTACGAGAAAGTCACTTTAAAAAAATCACCAGTTTCTAAGTATTGTGATGTCTTTATCAACCAATTGCTGTTTACAATGCTATCAATGGAAGTCATCAGTTAAAGGGACACTGTAATTTTTTCTTAAAATACGTATCACTGGCTGTAGATATAGTGTCTTTTATGGCCTTGCAATTAATTTTCTATTCATTCAACTAGTGAGTGAGAGAAATTTTGCACTTCCTATACATTCTACTTAAAAGAGCAGACAAGTCACTTATTTTCTCACATGTAATTTTCACATGAAGAATTACAGTCTGTACTTTCTCTGGCATGAACAGTCCTTATTAGCAGATGCTTCTGCAGATTTTACTCAATAGAATCAGTAGTCCCCAAAGGGACCACATCTATTTCCAACATGACACAGCATCACAAAAACGTACTGAGTTTAATACAGAGACTTGAAACATTTACTTATTTTTTTTAGAAAAATATTTCAGTGTCCTTTTAAACAGCCAAATATTCATTGTTTATTTGGTATGTGAATTCTGAGAACATACTGGAATAAATACTAGTGATTTGCAACAGTTCCTGAATTGAAAAGGATTCTTACCTTTAGATGTGACAAACAGTTCTGCAGGAAAACGTGCCAGTTATTTAAAAAAAACTGTTTCTGACTGACACACAACAGGCAGGTGATCAATGGATACAAAGCCTATGAGTAGGGGGGAAAAAGAATTGATCAAATGGCTCTTTGAAGACCTCCTAAGTCTTGTACATTGAGACTGAGACACACAGTTGGTCCTTGCCTCTCACTCTCACAGTTTTAGCATTGCAGGCAGCCTTACCCCTGCACTGTGACACATGTGCCAGGCACAGTGCCCTGGGTACAACCTTCGTGCTGTAAGAGCTCGGGGTGTGAGATCGCGGCAGTGGGACCAAGGTGAAACTCATCCCCTAGCAAAGTCTGACCTTAAACACAGACTGAGAGCAGGTCTCACTCTTTGTACAATAACCTCTTTTCCTGCAACCACAAGATTCAACTCATGAAGTCCTACATGCTGGACAAGTGAACTGCCTTTAAGAATATTCAGGAAAAATATCATCAACTCAGTAAAAACTGAGGCAGACTTCAAGTTGTCAGAAATGTTACTTCTACTTTTAGTGAGGAAGGAAGAAAAATTTAAGTTCTGTGAATATGCAAACCATGACTTTGCTTTGCTTTAGTAACATAAGATTTAATAATTTAATACATAATGGTGATTAATACCAAATCTGACTGCAGATCATCATGTTATGCAGCAAAATTAAAGAATGAGGATGAATAGGTAAACTGTAATCTTGATGCAAACAATGTTTCTGACTTCATAAATAAAATAACATTTTGAATACTAACATCAACTACTTAATGTTATTCTTAAATAAGGAGTTTAATCACATACAATGATACGTGCTATTAATGTTTATATGTTTGTCCCTAACATGAAAGTGAGAATAAAACATTTTAAATTCACTTGCATTTACTGAATATGCCAATTGAAATGAAAAATTTAGCTCTACATCTCCGGGAAAGTGAAGTGAATCAACTTGAAATATGGCTGCCGCAGTCAACAAGAATTACCAAATACTGTATTATTAAGAGATAACAAAAAAATGTTGGAAAAAGAAACACAAAGTGTATGAAGAGAGAAGAGAAACAGGCAGGGCTATTAAGAGGCTGCTGTTTTGCTGGGAAAGTCTTGTCTGACACTTCCCTCTTTTAATTAAGCATAATTTCACAGTATACAAACTCCCTGAATGCAAGTTCTTTGTAAGAGACATTAGGTTAAATAACTGTGCTAAACCCCACTAAAATAATCAAGAACAAGCACTGACTTCAAGAAAAATCTCATGTGTGGGATAACAAGAGCATATATCTACATGAGGAAATAAAGTAAAACTAAAACAAATGCACATAAACTATAGGAATTTAATTATACTTGAACTGAGATGCTAAGATTTAAATTAACATAGCTGTTAGCTTTTCCTCATATAATGTACTAGCTTAAGAGCCTAAGATGAGCAAAATGGAGAAGTTGAAATATTTCTTTAAAATACCAGTGAATGCTTCTTTCTTGAGCTCAATTCAAAGGTAGTCTGATAAAGCATCTCCACAAAATTTTTCAAACATGGCACATTCACTTCATTTTTAACAGCCTATTAAAAAAATACACACATTAATGGGTTTAAAAACTTATACAGGAAGCAATTTAAATATAAATTAAGATGTCCATGAATTCAAGACCATTCAAAAGTTAAATCTCACATTAGGTAGGCATTTGAGTGTATTTATCTGAAATATAAACAAAAGCATAAGAAATCATGCCATATATTACAACCATACAGTTAAAACAACTAAATCAAGTAAACAAAAAAACCTCAGCCCAACAAAACATAATACATGTAATTTCATATATTTTAAAAATTATTTTTCATAACTTTTACACTGTTCCCCTCTTCACTGCTCCCCTTTTATGTCCTCCAATACTGAAAAATGAAAATTTAAGAAATTATCCATGGGATTGCCAGTCAACCAACCATTCAAGTAGTCTTTGCTCAGCTTTCAGAATTAATGAAACAGATATGTGGAGCCCTACACCTTTTTTACCCACTCTGTTCTTGCATACAGAATAGGTTTCCTCCCATAACCCAGACAGCTGGGTTTTTTCTTTATCAAAACCTCTGCAAGTCTCTTAGGCTTCTCTCTGAATACTCAGGATGATCCATTTAAATGCCATTCTCAACCTACTGTTTTATACGGTATTTCTGCTTTATTTATCAAATGGAGGGTTGGGGTGTTAGAGAGGGGACTGGCTTTTTTGGAAGAGATCCTCTGTACTTAAAAATTTCCCTACAACATAAGGTAATCTTTTGTTAGTTTTATTACTTAGAGTTATTAATATTATATAAACATTATAACTATATGTATTAACATTATCTGTCACGTCCATCTTGCTAAGAACACTCTGAACACATTCATGATGGGGAAGCATAAAAATAGTATGTATCTCTGTAATGTGTGCAAATCCAAAAAGAAAGAACTGAGAAAGTAGTTATGATTTAAATCACTTCCTACATACCAAATTATTTATCTTTTGCTAGTCTTAAGCTAGAAGTTGATCAGTACCCTGCTAGCCCCACAAGAGAAATCAGTCAGTAGTTGCCAGCACCACACTGTTGCTTTGGGATATAATCTTAGGCTTACAGATCAGCCTTAACTTCCCTGCTGTAAAATACGTAAAATATGCCGTGATTTGTCATACCTGCAGGGTCCAAATCAGGATGGGCTTTTTAAAATGCCTGAATGACTAAGCAAGAGAATGACAGTAAAGAAGTCTCAATGCTGAAACCTAACAGCTTCCTCACTTAAGCCATTTTCTGTATCCAAGATACAGAAAAATCGACATTCAATTCCCTCCGTTGCTTCAAAAATATTCAAACTTGCATCTCACATCTTCCAAGAGAATGACTAACCTGCTCAACTGCATCTCAGTCTGGGATGAGGCTCTTTGCTTCTGTTTAAGAAGCTCCATTTGTACGAAATGATTAGAGACTCAATGAGTCAGAAGGAGAGATCAAGCCTCCCTTACCAACTGTTTAAAGCGCTGAGTCAGGCTGTGTTTGTAGGAAGCGCTGCACACACCACCACAGCCCTGCACAGCCGCTGTGCGTGCCTCCGTGCCTGCCACCAGGGAGTCCCCACTCCCAAATGCTGCTTATGTCTCATCATTGTATGCACAGTTTTCACTATATTTATGATTCTCCAAACTAATATTTGCATTTACCTAAATGTTAGCTACTTTCACTTTGTACCCCCACTCCAACTGCCAAACAACTACGGAGTTCAAAATGACAAAGTGAGTTCCCTCTTTAACAGGATAAGAAATTCTTCTCTAGCAGAGTGTAAGTATGCCCTGGAAAGATCAAAACTTCATCCAATAAACAGCTACCCATGAGCTTGCTCAGATGGGATCCCCACCCGGTGTGCTAGTCTTTTTAGATCCCATCCTACGAAACGAGACCTACATGTCCCAATTCTCCACACATAGCAAGATATGCCCATATAATCAGTTGCAACATGGAGCCATGACCTGCCATTTTTTGGGACAGCGTGCCAAACACATCTGTTTTAGTCTGTGCTAAAACACACCATCTGCTCATACAACTAACATTTTAGACAACCATCACAGCAAGTATCAATCTACTAATCAATCTAAATTATCTGAGCTTGTGATAAATGGCCAACGTAAGGTATATACACTGAGGCACCATAATTTCACGATGACCTGTTGAACAAGCTTCACATAACTGAGCAAAGTAACCTGGGAGGAAGGAGAAGAGCCTGTCTTGACTGAAAGCATTCTCACAAGCAGCATTACACACATTACACACACTGTACATCCAAACACTGTGATGATATTTAGGGCTTTTTTTCTTGTTCTGGGCTGCTGAGTGAAATTTCTACCTTTAGCTTTAAAACACACACAGGAGATGACTCAGTGCTCTTCCACTTGAAGGAGTGGACGTATGAATTATCTTTATTTAATTAGCCAAAACCTAAATTCTTCCTTCTTGTATAGGAGACAACACTCTCCTTATAAGATGTTACATATCTCAGTTTATTCTAGAAAGAACTTAAATGTTTCAGCTAATAAAGAAAAGTCAACAGGACCCTTGAGTAAATACTAAACCAAGGAAATTTCAAATTTTTAGAGCATGTATAAAATTACACAGTGCTCTGGTGATAAAGGCATCAAGCAAACAGATAATTTTAAAAAGTTCTGAAAAAAGATTGTAAACTAGCTAACACATTTCCCTTTAAGACTGTGTAGGTGCTTGTAATCTACTTAACAGTCACAGAATCCTAGAATGGATTTTGTTGGAAGGGACTTTAAAGATAGACTAGCTCACATCTCTGCCATGGGCAGGGATATCTTTCACTAGAAGAGGTTGCTCAGGGCCCATTTCAACACGGCCTTGAACACTTCCAGGGATGGGGCACCCACAGCTTCTCTGGGCAATCTGTGCCAGTGCTTCACCACCCTTATAGTAAAGAATTTCTTTCTAAAATCTAATCTAATCCAACCCTCCTTCAGTTTGATGCCATTTCCCTTTTTCCTACTACTACATGCCGTTGTAAAAAGTCCCTCTTCAGCCTTCTTGTAAGCCCTCTTTAGGTACTAAAAGTCTTTTTGAATCTGTAAAAATGTATTATTTTGAGGATTAATTGAAGCAATTTTAACAATGAGAGCCCAATTGAAAGTGGGAGGAATAGTGGGGCAGGGGGGGATTAAAATACTTACAGCAGCCACGGGTATGAGAATTTCCACAAACAAACCAGCAAGGGCATGTTTTATATCTTTATCTTTTACTTCCAGGAAGTATTGAGCACACTCCTTAGTAAGAAAACATCAGAAAAAATATTTAGAAAAAAGAATACAAATATAATTATGCCATAAAAACCTCTAGCAGTATAACATTAATTGCCTGTTTGAATTTAAAAGAAGCAATGTGTCTAAGTCAGTCTTATATTCCTTGACAATATCAGCTTTACAAAACATCAGAAACTGTAAAACCCGTTTCCCCTGCAATTCACCTCAAGAAATTGAAAGAACATTTGTAATACCAGATAGCTATTTACTTTCTACTCAGAATATAAAGAATATTCAAAGTATAAATATACACCTTTTTCCTCAGGTTTCTCTGAAGCTTTTAAAAAATTAACACTTATCTCTATTAAAATTATTAGAAAATTATACTTTATTTTTATATACTCATTTTCATTTTCAATATGACTTTGCCGCAAAAACAATGTTACAGAGAATTAAATATTCCAGACACTATAAATAATCCATATACAAGATTGAACATGCAGTCTCTCTGAAAACTTACTGAAGTGGTTTAAAAGAAAAGCGTGTCTTGGCATCTCAGTTGCTAAAAAAAGATATATCAAATAATTTTTTTTCTTTAACATACTACTTTCATAAAGAAAATTATTTGATTGCTACACATTTTCATTCAGTCTTAAATAAATTCATATATTACACGTTTGCCACATTACTGAGACAATTGTGAAAGGTTTCTCCTGCATAGAAACCAATGATTCACACCTCTGAAAACTTATGAACTGAACAGAAAAGGATGAAGGATGGCACAAAAGTAGAGCGAGTGACTGATCACTGCAAATGTCGCTGTAGTTTCATGAGTTAAACAATCAAAATCATGCTCATTTAAGTTTTCTGTACTATTCATTTACCTGCATGAACTGAAATGACGCTTCAAAATCCTCCACAGGATACATCTTTACTCGAAAAAACTTCATTCCCATAATCAAACTGATGATACTTTGTACTATATGAGGACTCTGTTCTTTTTGTCGCAGTTCCTTTAATTCAGTAACAAATTTCTTCCTAACAGCTTGAAACCTAAACAAGGGATATAGGCAACAATTATCTGCATTCTTAATTACTTTTATATGAGGTCTATAATTTTGATATGTTTTCTTTAATCTGTAACAGTAACAGCACCTATAGTAACAGAAACACAAGTAAAATGAACTCTATACTTAAAATCTAGGCATTTAAGAGTATCTATTATGATCAGCACATTAGAATATACATGTTAACTAAACAACAATGACTGACTGATACAAGACCTCCTTTTCTTGCACCTACAAGTTGACTGTAAAGCAATCATACTAAAGATTATTTCTTGATTTGTTCAAATTTATTGTGCTGGAACATGAGACAGACACACCAGACTACATCTGACTACACTGGAAACTTACAGTATTAGTTACTGGGGACATTAATAATAGTCACTATATTAAATAGTCTTTAAGTCTAGCTTGTTTTTTCCCCAAACACAAGAAGAGTCAGAGACTGAGCTTACTTTGATTGAGCAAGAACCCCTGTCACTTCTGCATATAAGTCTGCAATAATATGCACATTCCCAGTGTTGGTTCCTGAATACCTAAAGAGAAAAAACAAACAAACAAACAACCCACAATAAAGGAAAAAAAAAATGTTAAATACAACTTTGTTCTTCTAAGCCCCAAGCAAGTTTTTAATTACAAAACAAAAAGGTTGTTCCATAGCGAGGCAGATTATTACCATACAAACAATGAAAATCAAACCTAAAATGCATGGGTGATATGTAAAGTGATGTAGTCTCATTTCTCACTTTATAAGAAATGTATTCTGGATAGGAAGTTATTCAAACTCAGACTTCTTATTCTGTCTGGCTGTGTAAATCATTCTGTATATTCTAAGCAAAATAAACTCTGCCTTATAGTGAATACAGCTGTGTTCTTTCAAGATATGTTTTCAATCTAAACATATCAACCAGTGTTCATTGACAGTATTATCACAACCGTGTTACATGTGAGGCAAAGGAGAACAATCACAACAATCAAGCACAAGCTGGAAATACACACAAAATATTTTAAAGTATACAAGTGAAACTTACCCTTCCTTATGTTTAAAGTGCTTAAAAGCCAAGTTTAGAACTTCATGTACTAAAGGATCTGGCACTGGATGAACAGGTATCTGAAATGCAGATATCATTTATATGTATGTATGAAGCAAGTAAACAGTACTGTGAGACGCACCACAGAAATCTCTCCTGCTAGTGTCATCCTTAGCCGGCATATGATAAAGTTAATTCTGCAATACATGAACATTTACATAATGTGGATTGCCATTTTCCTAAATTATTCTGCATGATGGCTCTTAGGGATTAAATTAATGACAAAATAAACCACAGTTAACTAAATACTATGAATTTGTCATCAAAATTTATCAGACAAGGTTAACTATGCATCTTTTCACGCTTGCTATTTTGTGTGGTGTTACTACAGATTTAATCTCAAAAAACAATTCATCTTGATATAAACAAAGAAAACAAAACAAACCAAAAAGAATGTAGAAGTGATGATCATCTCCATTTCACACTTTCTGCAGATGAAAGCATTCAAAATATATACAAATCTTCCTAGCAATAAGTAACAATTTGGTGAGAACCAAATGTAAGCATTTATTAGAAGGCCCTTTTTTCACTGAGGCTCTCTTTTGACATCACCACCTTTCTCAGATTTAGAAGTAAACATTTGTTTTAAAAACCAAATGTAGTCTTTAAAAAAGCACTATATATGATTATGAAGTCATAATATCCTGAAAGTTTCAAAGCAATTCAGGTCAGGACTAGGATAACCCTACTACACATTACTGTTTAAGTGTTTAAGATTTTCACTAAAATATATTAGATTATTCTCTTGTCTATAAAAAACTAAGCACTTACTGATTGAGAATTTCATACTCTTCTGCATCAAGAAAGCTTTTTGTTCAAAAACTTCTGGTTACTGGAACTGGCTATTTACATGCATATTCATACAATGAGCAACATGTAATTCAAACAAAAGATTTCTGTTCCTATGTAGGTCATGTCTGTCACCCTCTCACCATCTGCTCTGTGCCTATTACAGAAAGGGCTGGATCACATCCTTTGCATCCTCTAAAACCAGTTGTTAAGAATCAAAGAGTGACAGGACTCCCATGAAGAGAGGAAGATGTAGGTAATGTGAATGTAAATGTATTTATTGATAAAAAGCCATCTTTTCTGGGCTGTTGGACTGTCTAACTGCAGATTCACATTAAAGGCAGAACACACAAACCCTCCTTTAGATAACTTTTAATACTGAATTGACCAAACGATTCTCTTAAGTGGTGTATCTATGTTTAGTAGCCCACTGCAGATCCTTATCCTTACCAGAAATACCCTCACCAGAAAAATATCTTTCTTGTCTGGAGTACATGTATGAGAGACTCATCAAATATGTCTTGAAGACCAAACTTTTGCACCTTTCCTGACATCTGAATCACTGGCAACATGAAACTCAACAGAAAAAGTAGTACCCATTCAAAATACAGAAGCCACCCATACAACCCTGCAATCCTAAACAATCTATTCCATTTCCATTTTTCTTTTGTACTGATTGAAAATTTAGACAAGGAGAGAGCATGAACTAAAGATTTTCTGTAAAACACTAACACATAAGAGTTTGATGGTTTTACTACTGTTCTCTGCATATCTGTGCATGCAGTATGGGAACGTTATTTTGGATGATTAGCGGGTGTCTCAGAGAAGGACAGGCAGCTCTTTCGTTTTAGTGTTTTCATTCTCCCCCTGTATCACAAACATACCATACACAACCACGTAAACACAAATCTCCTACAAATTATCTGCAAACTAAAACAGCCCTTGCTTTACTTAGTAGAGAAAAAGTCATTTAATTTTCGTGTACCTACACTTAAAAGACACAAACTACTTAAGTATCTGAAGTTTGCTCAATTCCACTCATGTTTCAAAACATTTCTTACATTAATGTTTTTCTCAACTCAAAGAACACGAGAAAAAATGCTGCTACTTGAAGCCAAACCCTATCCTCTTGTCCAAACAATGCAAATTTTATATTAACAGAAATTGTAACATTATCTAACACACTATAAGGCCAAGCAAAATTACATGCCCTTTCTAATATTTTTGAAGTGACACTTTAATCTTGTCATTCAATGACTGCACACTGTATTTCAAAAACATTTAAGAAGACAAAAGGTACTTAACATAAATAAACTTATTTTTTACAGTTTTTCTTTTTGCAGCACATGCAGTTTTCCAAGACATATGAACTGAGATAATGCAGACATGTAAAGAAAAGACAGGAGAAGCCAAAGGCTTTATGTAGCTGAGAGGATAATGACAGCCTTGCATATACTCATCACAGATACGCTCTAGTTTTTAATATAAAAATTTAAAGGAGACAATAAAAATCAACATTAAAAGCAAAATATTAAAATTAATTTGCCAAAGCAAAAGAGCTTACCTGTTTTAGAACCTCTATTAAAACTAAACAAAAAATGAAATCTACAGCTAAGTCCCTCCTTTCAAGTAGATAATCTCTTTCACGTTGTTGCTCATCCCTAAAATAAGAAATCAAGAACACAGGTATCATACACAAGACTGAACACAAATGTTGCAGAGATAATTATTGCATTGCCTTTCATATAATCATTGTTGCACATGGATATAAAATGGATAGCTGGAAAGGGACCTGTCAATAACCAAAACAATTTGAAAAGGGACAAACTAGCCTGGAATTACCAGTATCCAACTTCCTTCTGTATATCCAAACCAAAACCATTAAGTCACTTTATGCTTATCATCAGGCAAACTGAATACACTACCTCAAAGATGCCTGGGCTCTTTCCACATGGATTTAGGTAATGACAGGTCCAAATGCAACATCCTTGTCACATAAGTCCAAAGCACACATTTTTTTGAGAAAGCACACAAAAATCAAGCAGACTTTCGCAAGGAAAACTCTTACCCCTTTGATTTTGTGCTTGACCGAGGTCTGTATTCGTAAGATTCATCTTCTGTTCCATTCTGACGCCTGTACCAGTCAAACAAGGTGCGTAGTAAGGAGGGGAGACAGTGCTCTGCTACTGAGCTCATGGAGCTTATCAACTGAAAAAGAAGTAAGAAAAATACTTTAGCACAATAAAGCAATAAAAATACTAGAGTTATAATCATTCTTTCAAATTGTTTTTTAATGGAACTTCACAAAGTAGCAACTTTATGTTCATTTTCACCTGGGACAATTACTGTAAATATTACACACTAAGTCCATTATTATAATAAATATATGCAGACAAAGTGCTCCGAAGGCCACAGGGATTACAGAACAACAAATTTATACATATAATCTGCATAAAACCATTGAGAAAACAGCAGAGGTTTTAGGATGTCCCTGAATGTTGCTGTACATATCTCTGAAGCATATGTACCTCCACATTACAAAGGACAGACAAGACATAATCCTCCTAAACTGAGGAGTATGTAACCTTCAAAAACCTACTTTTTTAGTTATTGTATAAACAAAAATGAGAGCCTTTTATATATTCTAAATTAATTTTAATACATTTGACTGATGTAGATCTCAAGCTACATTTACTTTCGGTATAACTCCCCTATCTACTGCTTTCTTTCAGAAAACCCATACAAGTAGTAAACTTATGTATGAAACAAAAGTGGCAACAGAAACCATTATGGAAGGAAGACTTCAAGATGTTATGAAACCTAAATTCTCTAAACTTCCTTTAACTAACAACTTTAACAGCACTCCTAAGTGCCCAAGCTTGGAAAGGAGAAGAGTGACTGAAGACAGCATAATGCCACTATAAACTCCCTTCTAGGTGGCAGCAGGGAGCAAGTCCATCCCCAAAATACAGGCTGGTAAAGGAGAGTTACCACATTGCTCACTGATGCCATGTATTAATTACCTCTTGCATCTTTCAAATAAGAGGTTTCAACAGAATCCATCCTCTTACTATAATTTATCTATTACTCACTATTCCAGAAAACTAATATAAGATCAATGCCATTATTTCTTTGTCCTCATTTGAAATATCTTGGGTTTTCTCACTTGAGGAAGGGATGGGGACAGGTTAACCTGAGGGAAACCTCAGGAGGACCTCTTTCAACCTTCTGAATGCTTTACTCAGTTTCTTAACCAGTCAACTAGCTAAGTCACAAGAATTAAATAGTATTCGTTATTCTCTGAAAAATCCTTTAATTATATAAACAAATGGAGAAGCTTCCTCAAAATAAGTAAAATAATATTCTTATTCTGTAAACTCATAAAATTTTAAATTTGAGTATACAACACAAACTACATTTGTTCCAGATCTGAATACGAACCAGGTTTCATTAAGATTTTTTTACAAGAATGATTAGAATTTTTTTTCCCTGTTATTATTGTCTGTCAATAGAATACTAACTAGAAAAAGATTCATTGGAAAAACTAGGCATGCCTGCTGCAGAAGGGTCATGTACAATGAGCAAACTGCACAAAAAGATGCAGGCAGTTATTGCAGGCAACACAAAACCGTACAAAGCCTTTTTAACATAGAAAAAACCCAGAAGGTAGAAATATTCTGTAGGATTACTATAATGCCTTAGAATAAAGGCTAAATGTTAAGAATTCCTTCATTCTTATACTACTATATGTTGAAATCTTTATGACTGCTTTGCAAACTGTGTTTTAATCCTGTTTCTTTTGCACCAACATCCATAAAAAATAAATACCCAATCAACCAGTCAGCATACATCAGACTTCTAAAAGTGGACAGTAAAAACTACCTCAATATTACCACTTAAAAAATATTTTGTGATCTGAAATAAATCAGTATATGGTGAAAATGAATGTGGATAAATTAAGAGAATTTTTTGATGTGGCAGGGGTCTGACAAACCTCCTTGGGAAAAAAACAATAGCAAAAATCTGTGAAGAAGGAGAAGAGCAAAGAAAACCAAATTTGAGACACTTGTGGGCTACTATTAAAACCCTTCCATTTCAGTAAGTGGAAATATCAGAAAAATAGAACTTAAATGACTCATTTGTACTGATCAAGCTTTGAAATATCTTCGCTGAGATTTCATGCGCAAGGAATGCCTGCTGCTTGCATCAGCTTGGGATACTCAAAACATCTCCACTGACCTCACTCTAGCCAGTAGCAGCAATCACAAGTTAAAAGCATTAATATATTTTAGGGGGAAAAAATAGAAAACAATAGAACAAACCCTTCTCATGAGTTACTAAACTGAAGACATTAGACTCAGCACAAAATCATCAATGTAACTGGAATTCTTAAAATAAAAGCTAAACTTGATGAAGAAGAGATCTATCACAACCACACCAATCCAAAATGTATTTTGCCTTCAGAATTTACTGTCAATTCCCATATCCCAAATAACCTAAACACTGGGTAACACATTAATTTCTCTTTCTCTAAAACTAACAGATTCTCTTTCCCTAAAAACAATTATATATCCCATACATTGCACAGAGCTATGTTCATACAGCAGCTACACACACAACAGGACAGGAATACATAAAGTGAACACTTAAGTTACCCTGTGCTGTCAATGTAAAATGACTCCATAAAGCAATTCTAACTCCCTTGCCCTCCTTCTGAACTGATAGGTTTATTAGCAGAAAAACAAGAAGCAAGTTGCATTTTAAGCTTTACTAAACTTGGGGTTTGCTGAAAGTTTACAGAGTTTATTAATATTACTACCATTCACAGATGTTCCAGTACTTAGGCAATTTACCTTGTCTTCCACAGAAAAAAGCTGTACCACATGCAGTGAAAAACGTGATTGGTAAAGTTCTAAACCCAGAAACTACTAGCATTATAATACATTTACCTCTTGAAATGAAAAGTCAGTTTTATATAACAATTATTTATTTCC
Organism: Lepidothrix coronata; assembly: GCF_001604755.1. NCBI lineage: Eukaryota > Metazoa > Chordata > Aves > Passeriformes > Pipridae > Lepidothrix > Lepidothrix coronata. The sequence continues at coordinate 7,586,685 of NW_016690180.1, read as the reverse complement.
TGACAAGTTTTGCATCCTTAACATTCTAATGAAGACACTGGAATTATCAGGAAGATGACATCTTTGCTCATATTATATAGCTGCTAAGCAGAACATAAGCTATTTTTTATTTAAAATAATTACCATACTGCTTGGATACTAAATTCAGGATCATCATATAAAAACAAATAAGAATCTCTTATATAAAACATACTTTATTTCTTACATATTTCTATATTATGCCTACGCTGAAATCAGCAATCCAGACAAAGAGCTCCTGCAATACCCAAGAGGACAGGGCTGCACTAGTCATCATGACGTGTATTTCAATTCCTCAGAATTAAACAGCAAATCCTGCTCAAGTCTTAAAAGGCCACAACACATTGCTAATTGCTGCACATAACATACTCAGCAGCACAGTGAGAGGTAAAAGGAGAAGGATGAAAAATTACAGTAAGATGCTAGTGCCCAAATGCTATGGTCAAAATCCTGATCCTGAAAACATTGCTCAAGTTGTGCCTAATCATGACCAAGTCTGAACCTCAGACACATCTGCTTTCAGTTACTGAGACAGCCAAGATAGGCTTCTGTGTGATCATAAAGTTTTAGTGTCTTAGGACAAGAGTAGGAAATTGCTAAGTCTGATTCCTACAACAAACAAAAAAAGAAAAATACAGGCTATTTCAGTTTCAAGCTGTACAAGCAAAAATATTTTAAGAACTGCAGTATATGCTCTATCAAAAAATTCCTGTCCGGTAGCTTCTTAATGTGCTAGGAATGATAAAGGGAAAGTGCTGGTACTAAAATGAAAATTTTTAACAGTTCACAAGTGAAACAATATACAAATTTCCTTCTCATTTTCCAAAATTTCATTTTAGCTAAATTCAAATTTTTGTTCCAAATAAGACCTCAAACGACAAATAGAAGAACTGTAATGTTTGAAAATTAAAAACTATTGATTATGTACACTTGGTTTTGATTGCAGCCCTTTTGGTCTGGTTCTGTTTCAAAAATTACTTATAATCCCATTAAAAAGCTATTTTACTTTTTCATTGTAGGGACAGGCAACACGTCTTCCTCCTCCATCCCTCTTCTCCTTGCTTACTGAGCTGCGAGAACAAGTGTTAATTAGATACCTCCTAGTCCCTGAGTCCCTCTTGTGTTCCAATCATGTTCTCTTTATTCACAAAGTACAACACTTACTAGCTCAGACACTGTATCAGTAAAGCCACTTTTTGGATCTGAATTCCTAGCTCCAGGAAAACCTCTGGGTGAACAAGGTTGGCCCAGCAACAGCTCTAGCTTCTCTGCTGGATGCTGTGGCCGTGCACTCTCGATCCTCCTCACTCCCACACTTTGCCAATCTCTTTTTTAATCTGTAATCTTCTGCACTGCTGGAGAATTGTTCTTAATAAAGGTTTCACACATCAAGCAATGAAGAGAGAAGAAATCTTAATTCCTTTTGCCGAACAATGTTCAAAATTCCCTATCAAAATTCACAATCCTTGTCATCATAAGGCAGTCATTCAGCTCTAACTCTTTAAAGCACTTATTCAGTAGCATTAAAATTCAGATCTCGATGAATCCAAAGTAGATTACAAATAACAAAAGAACAAAATAAGAACTCATACACATACACACACACATATATAGAGACACAACTAACACAAATTTTTTTAAAGTACTGTATTTTCAGGAAAACTAGTTTATTTCTATATTACAAGATTTTAAAATTCACATGCTTTATTTTTTTACTTCTCTTCATTCAGCCTATTTTTAGAACCTCTGTGTAGTTTAATACATGACTACTAGTGATTTATAAAAAACAACCTTAACTGAGGAAAAACATGGCAGTAGGAAGGGGGAGCCAGAGCTAGTAGAAAAATTAGAAACAGTACTCATTTACATATTTCCTTAGATAATTCCTATCATTCATATTATTTAGCTTTTGGTCATCTTTAAAACAACTACAACATACTGCAGCTAACAAAGAACTTCTAGCCTTCCCCCTTACCCATTTCCCTTGCTTATGAGTAAACATTCATCTCAGAAATAAAGGCAGCAGGTTAGGTTAGAATATATTAAAAGACTATGTGAGGTTTGTGGTGGTGGATTTATTTTTGTTTTTCTTTGAAAAGAAATTTATACATCAACTATTACATGTTACTATTAGATTCTCTTCTGGGAGAAGGGAAAAAGGTGCATGGATGGCTGTTCATTGAAAAGTAAAGGCAGGTCCACAGATTTCACTGCAATGTCTAATACTTATATCCAAGTAGTAATGGAAAGCAGGAAACAAAAATTCAGTTACAGAAGATATGGAGAGAACATTAAACTTCATACAGCAGATGTTATTCAGGAACAGTTAAGAACAGGAACAGGCAATTAATGAAGCTTCATCTGAATGATGCCTCTCCAGTGCAAGGAAGTACTTATGGGACAAAATCATGCCCAAACTACTGAAGAATTAGAAATAGAGAGAATAAACAATAAAATGAGTGAACAGTCATTCCAGGTACAGTTCCCTTATAGTAAGTGAAATAGAATTGCCTCACAGTGTGTTTATATTTGCAGTAAAGGACAAAGTAACATTTTGAATCTAACTTATGCCTTCTGCCACAGAATCAAAAAGTCTTCAGTAAAAACCATGTTGCCAAAATTAAATTAACACTATTTGTTCATAAAAACAGAACCCCAAAGTCTGAAAAAATAAGTGATAATAGAAATAAATTAAAAAGTTTTGTCCTCTACCTGTTCAGCATCTTTCCTCCACCAGCTTTCACTGCCACCTTCAATTAATTATTCTAGCAGTTTCTTTCTTACTGTTATATTCTACAATGGAAAATAAAGTCTAACATTCAAGGTCTAAATCTTCTGACACAGATTCAGACGTAGATGTTCCAAGTTATGACAACAGTGGAATCACTATCCTGCAAAAACAGAGCCCACATTAATCCAATAAAAGTTGTCTTCAATTACATGCCTCCTACCTGATCAAACTGAAGATCTTCACCTCTTTGAAGAGATCTGGACAAGAGCTTTTCCTATTAAAAGAAAAACAAACATAATTTTCACAACGCAATTGACTGCTACCAAAGCTAGATTCCTTCTTTCTCAGTTATATTACAGAACAAAGAAATAACTTTTAATGTAAATGTTTGCAGTATTTTTCAGCTAGAACCATTTCTGAAGATGTGAGGTGTACTCACAAAAACTAATTTGGTGGCTAACCAGTAATAACATTAGACTGACAAACAGAAGGTGTCAAAGGCCTCTCCCAAACAACAGGGCCTACAGCAGTGTGCTCAACAGGGATAGCTGGGGGTGGGTGCCATGTGTAACTCAGAAGGAAAGCCATTGCCATCTGAATTAACAAGTGTATTTATGTTCATATAAGGCAGCTCTTCTAAGTTACAATAATAAATTTTAAAATGTCTTCATAAAAGGCAGAGATAATTGTTCAGTGCATTTCTAATCCACTCTTTCCTTGAACTGCAATGAAAAATAAGTAGAAAACCTAGTACAAGAAAAAGGGAATGTTAATTATCACCTGCTTTACATCTGAAGTAAGTTTGTAAGGTACAGAAAAGTACTAGAATTTAATTATTACAATATTTATTGCTACCAGTATCATAAAACATACTGCTCTGCTAAAAGCAAAGTTAAATTATATTCTTGGCAAAATAATTTAGTGAGGATTAAAGCATTAAGGAAACAAAATACTCATGAAGTGTAATAGTAAACAGCAATTCTTACTAGTCACAGTGTAGAGTACCAAATTATACACTTAAAAGAAATTCAAGTTCTATACCTTGCTAGGATAATATGGAAAGTAAAAAAAAACACACACACAAAAAAAAGAGAAAATAAGAAGGAGGAAGAAAAGAAGAAAAAAACAGAAGGAGAAAAAAAAAAAGGAAAAAAGGGAAGAAAAGGGAAACAAAAAAGAACACTGAGTCCCACATTCTGGCTCTGAGGGTCAATGATTTACAGTAAGCCAAGAGCAGCAGTAATGGCTTTAAGGGAACACGGAACACTACAAAGCAGTAAGATATAGAAAGATCTGATGAGCATTTCTTGCTACCATAACAAATTTTTCCCTACTCTTCACTTTGTAATAGTATAAATAAGTCCAAAATGTTATCTTTGACAAGGAAAGTAGAAAAAGTACTCAGGGAGTAAGGAGTTAATAGCTCGCATGAGATTGCAGTAAAGCAAACAAAGAAGTTTTATGGAGCAAGGTGAGTCCAGTAGCAAGCTGGAAAAGCTGTTAGCTTGCCTGCTCTAGAATGTAAAAGGAGGTGTCAGCAACACTGATAGTCAGTACTGCTCTCAACAGTTTGTGTCTGGGTTATTAGCACAAAGTAACTCAGTAGTTTAGTATGAGACAACACTCATGCTGTCAGGTTGTTGACAAAAACTTGGAAAGCTAACACTGCTTGGTGACAAACACTTGCAAGGCTGCAAGAAACAGACTATATGTCAAACAGATAAAAATTCATACTGCATGCACCAGATCCAAGATTCCAAATGGCAGCTTATTTTTTATTGTCCTAATTGTAATCTTGAAAATACGACACAATTTCTGACATTTTCTGCTATGAGTGCAGCTGCATTTGGTGCTCAAAAAGACACAATATCTGGCAACTATTACAGCCTCTGAAAACTTGAATTCAACATTGCCCAGGCAAAAAGCATCTGCCTACTCTGAAAGTACAGTTTGAAATAGCATAGATACCAATTCACAAGCCAACTTCACTTCCTATAATCCAAAGAAAGCCACTTAATTATCTAGGAAAACACTACCATTTATGTACACTTCCAGTATGCCCAAACAAATATCTTAAGAAGAAGGTGGTTTCAGGAAAATGCATCTAATATTCTAAAATAGCTCTATTTGTTGATCAACTGATTTATTAGTCAATGTTCCTTCACTGTGTATTCAAAAGCAAGAGGGGAAAGGTTTCATTTTCTTCTTTCAAATTCATATTATTTTACATGTGAAGTCTGTTCAAAATACTGTTATGAGAATTGACATTTTGAAGCTGATACTAAAAGCTCCAGAAACCACTCACAAAAGTAGAATTCCCTTCTAACTAGCACTCCTCCTTCCCTTTTTTAATAAGGAAATGCCTACTGCAGGTGAATTCATGTTATCTGTACTATGCTTTTAGATAACCTGCACAAATAATTGTTATCTACAAAGCAGAAACACAAGAAACGTTCCACTCTAGACAAACACTGTATCATTGCTAAATAAGCTGAAGGAGAATAACTAGAAAACTATTTCCTGAGAAGATGGATAAGTGATTTTCCTGTAAAAAGATGGGAAAAGTCAGGTTTCTTAAGTCTTCTTAGGATACGATGCCTCAACATAACATATTTCCACCATAATACTACAAAACTACAGTACGGGTGAATAAACTATGTGTTTATTATACCCATTGTACGTGTCTAAACCCGAACATTACTAAGGAAAAGAATATCAAATCAAAGAAGTGAAATTAAAAGTCTTTAGACAAAGAAGTTGAAAACCATGTAAATGGATAGCAAACTATTTTTAAGATAGTTCTGGAAGTTTAGCTTCCCTCACATAATCTACAATAATTGAGGTACTTCTGTACGTGAATTGTTGATATATTTTTAAGAGTTTCACTATCAGAAAGAATGAAGACCTTACAAGTTCATAACCCTCCCTATTGTGTTTCCTCAGCACTAAGGATCTTAACTGTTAAAAGGTAAATATCACTGTAGTTAATGTAACACTGACCAAACAAAGCTGACATAACCAAACAATACTCTTGAACCCAGTCACAGGTTTATCAAGGCCTTTGAATTATTTGTATGGCTTTAAAATTTATTTTTTTCTAATATCTTCTTTTACCTCTGCTTTGTCATGGCCCCAGTCATCTCACATGATTTACAAAAATCTATCCAACAGCACAACATAGAGGTTTGGAAACTTTAACTGAATTAATAATTTAAGATTTATTTTCCTGGCTTCCCGAAGTTCAGCGAGAGATGAAAACAATAGGTCTACATTTATCTTTTACAAGTGAAATGAAAAAAACCCAACACTACTCCATTAACCAAAGGGCAGTTTGCATCCATTGTGTACAGGAGAAATGTCAACATAAGGCAGGCAGCAGAGATCAGGATGTAGACAAATGTGTGTGTGCTGTGCAAACAACTGCACCCATGGAAAAAAGTACCACCTGTTGGCCCCTCTCCAGTATTCCCTGGCACCCATCCTCTGGTGGTTGGCACACCTCAGCAGGGTGGCTCAGGTGTACACAGCAAACTAGTGTACTTCTTTTGTCCTCTCAGCTGCAAGAAAGAAACCAGACAAGGGATGCTGCCTTGCCTCTTGCAGCTCACAGGCTGGGCAGCACCGGCATCCTTGCCCCAGTGGCAGCCAGAGCACAAGAAGCACTGTGCTGAAGAGATGTGGTGTGCTGAATTGTACTTCAGACAAGCTTTTGAAAGCACCTAGACAAGATCTGAAAAAGTGTATAGTGCTAGTCAGGGTTTTCATGATGGAATAAGATCGCCTGTATTTGCTACAGCTTTAAATACTCTTGCTAGTTTTGACTTAAACATGAGACAACTACAATTTGGTAAGTTAGCAGCTTACTAAACTAACTTGGCAACATGTTAAACCCTCTGCTTAAATTCTAACCATCCACATTGCCATGCACTTGACAAAATACAAAATAATGGAGTTTATCACTAATCTTTTTCACTGGTATAGTTTATGTCACATTTGGGGAAGGCTGGTATCATTTCTCAGTGTCATCCTTCTCAGCTGAGAAAAAAGTATTTTTTAAGCAACAATAGACTGCATTTGAGCCCTTTTTCCTTTAAAACTATATACTACTGCAAAGGATTTAGAATAATTGATTTTTTTTTAAAAAAAGGGTTTATTTCATTTATTCACTAAAAGGATGATCTTCCTTCCTGTCATTACACTTACTACTTTAATCATTTATTTTAAGCATTTGCTGATAAGCTTTTTCTGTAACTTTGGAAACTCTTTAGGTATTACAGTTTTGCAAGCAAAGAACTTTTAATTAAATTAGTAAAAGGAAAGTATGTAAGTAAATTTACAGCCAGAGAAACTGCTCAGTTACTTTTAAAAATCACAAATTGGCCTGGCTTCAAATTCTCTCTAACAGCTTCATCCAACAGCCTAGCTTAATCTAACACATTAAAGATTTATGTAACACTATATATATATTCCAGATTTTTGTTTGTAGCCAAGTCATTCCACAAAATCAAATAACGCTAAAATGATAAAGGGTTTTCCTCTCTTCCATTAAGGCCTTTTTTCCAATCACAGTCAGTGCATTTCCAGTGCCCCTTCACTCTTTTATCTTTTTTTTTAAATTTCATATACTAGAACTGAATATTCAATACTTTAATACAAAAATAAACCTGTTTTAGTACTTTTAGTATTTCCTTTCAGTGAGACACTTAAGGATTTCCTTCTACCTCTTTATGTTACATAGGCTCAGATTGTTTCACTTTTCCGCAGCTTTTGGCACCTCTTTTAATTTCCTCGTTTTCTATATCGTCCTTCCTTTCCACCAATATAAAATAAGGAAAGTTGGCTATACATATAAATTACATTTGATTCCATTAAAATACATTTTGTTTAAAGGAATTCAGCTTAGCAAATGAACTCTGACAGAATTGTTTAAAACCTTCAGAAATGACTACTCTAGCCATATCATTTTCTTATTTTAACCCAAAGAATTTCATACATACTGTATACACACGTAATATTAATTTCAGAATCTTATTAGTAAAAGATTCTGACTAAGGTAGACTTCATGTAATCACCATAAAACCTCACCGGACAACAGAGCTGGGAATCACTCTCTGAAAAGCGCATTATTTCATTAGTTTCATGGGGTTTCTAATTTCCAATCTGCCTGGTTGTGTCGATTTTGTATGATTAACAGATTTAAAAACATTTGTTTAATTAACAGTCAACAGTGTGGCAAGGAGACACAGCCTGGGATCGTTGTCAGAGGATTTATTTAATGTGGTCTAGGCGCAAGTGAACTCTAGGTCTATTATACTTACTTTGCTACCAGTATTCTACTTAGAAGATTTAACGCCAAACTATCTGTGTCTACAGAAAAAGCCCTCTTCAGCTGATCTCAATTGCAGACAGTCTGTGTCACTCTGGCCAAGCACCATCCTGCCAGTATGTTTAGCAGATGAATGGAAAAGGAGCTGAGGCAGCAGCATTTGGCACACAGATGGAGAGTGGAGCTACCTGCCTCTCCTCCCACAGCATCACCTCCCCCACAGCTCACCTCTCATTTCTTAGCCAGGTACCCTTCACTACTTCTGTGCCTCTTTTGCTACTAAGTTTCTGTGCTTTCTTAGGAAACCCTCCTGAATACATGACTCTTCTGGATGTCTCTAAGCAAAGAGACAAGCTATGTTTAAGTTGTAGGCTTGCCTGGTGCACAAAAACGTATGTATAGTGTATAACTAAGTAGGTGCATATAAAGAAATGTTTCATTTCCTTCAGCTTTTGATCTACTAATGGCTGTAGTTGAAGATAATTCCATCAGTGACCCCACAAAACATGTTTAGCCCCATTTTTGTGTTCTTTTGGACCGCTTCTTAATAACAATTTTTCCTGAAGTTTCAAAATTGGGGCTCAAGTGCTCACGTGCACTTCTGCACAGGAACGCTTCAGAAAGCAGGAGTTCCAAACAGAAGCCTTCTGCAAACCACAGTGTCTCACCTACTCAACAGATTTCAAAGTTGAAAAAAAAAAAAAAGAAAGTTGGGTTTGTTGTGGGTTTTTTTTTCCCCCAGAGATTTCCAAATTAAAAGAGATCCGTTTATTTCAAGATCATGTAGTCTGGATGACCAACAGAATTTTGCATTTTTGCCTTATCTGCAATATATTCTGACTACTTTGGAAAACAAACCAAATGCAGGACAATTTCAAGGGATACTATGAAAAAAGGACTCACCAAAGGTTCAGCCATTACAAGTTCAATTTTCTTTTCAGCTTGAACAGCAAATTCAGCAAAGAGGCTTTTGATGACATACTCGCCAGGTTTGACATCTGGATCAATAGTAATGTTAGACATGATGATGCCTCTCTTCTCCCAGGTGGAAACAACACTTGGAGAAACTCTACGTTTATTTACTCTGCTGGGTGGCGCGGAGGCTACAGAAAAAAAAAAAAACAAACAAGAAAAACACCAAGCTATAAAGCAGAGCTTTTAAACACAATGCTGTTACTTTCCTGTTCATCACAGACACATTTTCACACAGTAAATTCTCTAAACCAGAATAAGGAAATAACTAGCTGTAACATACAACAAGAATTTTTTTTGTTTGTTTTAATTATGTGGGAATTTCTACTCGAGTTGCATGAGGGTTTACAATGTAGCTCATTTCTGTTACTGATAAAATCCTCTATGCTGACCATGATAAAGATTAGAGCTTTCAACATATGACTAAAAATCAAAAGGTTCAATGTAAAGGGTTACATGGAATAAAGGGTTACAATATAGGGTCCCCCTATATTGTGAGAGGCATCTGCTTGATTCCATTTTTATAGATCATGCATGAAGTTCAAGTTTCTACTTGGTGTTCAGATATCTCCAAGAGAAATATTTCCTTGGCAGTTTATGTCAGTAAGCTGATTTTCCCAACAAGAATGCAAACCCTTTCTAGACATGTCATGTTAACTAATCTTCTTACACTCTCTAGTCATAAAAGTTTAAAGACTTGTTCCCTATAAGAAATATTAATTAATCAGTATAAATAATTCCAAATATATGTCTCATTTGCTAAGAATTAATGCTTTCACCTTTATACTGAAATTGTCATATATGAAATTTACATAGTTATCCACCTTTAATTTTATTTTTCTTCCTAAGTACTCATTTGTCATCAAAGCTGCCAGCAATGTTAACTGCAGCACTGAAAATCATGTTTCAGAACACACTCACAACGCACAACAATGAGAGTAAACAATTGCAATTCTTGTCTTGTACACTGTAAGTCAAAATAACTGTTGACATCTCTTAAAGATGACCCTGATGTACCCAAAGAGGTCTGATATTTCTCTAGCATATTCCATGACAGCAGCGGTTATTTTTTACCTGATATGAGGAATTGATATTAACAATTCTTATCTACTGATATTAAGATTTTATTTTCCTAAGACAGTCATAGTCTGAGCCTGGTTTCAGTCTATTTTATTGTATTACATCTTACAATTTGCTCAGGTAAGCTTTTTTCAGGCTTTTTGCAGGTGAAGTGTGAGGAGATGCACTTGGTCTATTTTGCTTAACTTGCCAATTTTTTTGCATGTTCCCAATTTTTACATGTGCAAACCCTATTAGCTAAATATTATCCACAACTTTTAAACATTTTTTTTCAGTGTTCAACTTATTTATATTTATGAAAATACTGGTTGCTATGGAGACCAAACCTTTGGTACTTCACATCTGCTCAAGTTTGAGTCTCTGTCATTTATCATTTCTTCTCTCAATTCAGAAAGTTACATCTTATGTAACATATTGCAGACTTCCTCAACTTCCATTGAAATGTATCATTTATCAAATGCATTAGTGAAGTGAGCAATTCTGCAGGAGTGAAAACTGAACGTCCTCCCCCAGCTACCTTCGCTTCTCATCAAAAAGGAAGGTTACCTTGCATAATGTTGGGAGTATTACATATGTCCTGTTTTTTTCTCTATGTTAATGTACAAACTTGCTGTTTACTTGGAGGAATGTATATTTTTTCCTGTACATAAACTGCAGTATGCCTTCTTCAAGGCTGGAAGGACTTGCCAAGGTGACACAACTGAGTCCCCAGGAACTGGGGGTAACACCAGAACAACATGCAAACACCGCACATGCCATAAAACATTTCTGAACATCCTCAAACACCTCAGTCTAGCACTCTGATCTCATTAACAGAGATCCTAAAAGACACAGAAAAGCATGTCCCACATAGCCCAGGCAAGAAGACATTATAGACACTGCTATGACTAGATCCCCACAGTGGAAGTTCACTAGATGGAAGTACACAAAGCATTAAGAAACAGAACAAAGTACATGCTGCAAAAGAAAAATGACAACTCAAAACATCTAATTTCAAAGAAAATTCTTTCTCATCCCACATCTGATGATTGGCTCATCCCTCAGTACAGAAACATAAATGTGTCAGGCATTTTAAAAATATTTCACTTCTTTACAATGTCTACATTCTCAAGCAACTGTACTCTTGTCATCCTTAAGACCCAATTCTTCCAAAGGCAGCCCAGGAAACAAGGGAGATGCGCTGTGTGTCAAGAACGAGAGCACAGAGGTTTGAGAAGAGGTGAAAAGAAGGAATATATCCTTCCCTGCCATAGCAGGTAAGAAACAGAAATATCAGCTATGAGACAGGCAAAACACAAACATGCTTCAACACAGAGATTTTGAACAACTCTCCTTTCATCTCCATCTGTAGATAAACAAAATAAAAATTTGAGTAGTTAATGACCCATAACAGATACCACACATTTCTAAACAGGCAGTTGCTTCTATCCTAAATATGAGAGTTTGTAAGAAAGCTTTAGTTTTATTCTGATCAACAGACAAATTGGATTCTCTTATTTTAAATCACAAATTGAAGCAAACAGACTGGAAAGACATGAGAAAGTTTAAATCTCCTTTTTAACATCATTAACTATGTCTGATCAGAAGAAACTTAGCAAAGCAGCTGCTCCAGCTCATTCTAGACTTACCTACTGGAGTTTGCCATAATCCTCCCATTATCCAGATGGAAGGGAATATGCCAGAGCTCCAGTTCATTCCCACTCCTGAAGAGTGAGAAGCTGATACTCACCAGTTGTTTTCACTCTATAGAGAAACTAGGAAAGACTATTGTGCTCCTTAATTCAAAACTATATTTAGATTTACTTTAAGTCTTAGAAGTGTGTTTACACAATACACTTCTATCTTCAGTTTTCAAAATATCACCTTCAAAAAGTCGCTGTTATTTAAGAATCAAGAAAACATTGACAGTCAATTATCTTTGAAATACTATCTTTACTTCATGTTAGTAAATTAATCTTCAGTAAGGGACCATCTTAGTGTGTTAACTTTCAAAGTTATAAAACAGTTTCTCTCACTAAGGATGAAACCCCAAGGTTGTCTACACTGATCTAAACCCAGGCAAATCCTCTCCCCAGGCTCATGGGACATCATAAGGAATGGGTAAACTGGACAAAAATCTAACGTTGGCAAGAAAAAAAGAAGCAACTAGACTACAACCCAACTAGCTCCCGTAAGTGCTGCAGAAATTTCAGTGCAAGGCAGAGTGCGTGACCATGAAGGCAAAGAAATGTGGTGACAGGACACCCTTAGATCCACCAGCAATGCCACGAACCCCGCTCCTCAGCTGTAGTTTTACACAGCCCCCTTCAGATGGCATAAGCTGCAGTACTGTTGAGGGATGCAATCCCTCCCAACCACCTCACTCCCTGTACCACCCTCCTCCTGTGCAAGCAAACACAAGTGTGCAGCTGTGCAATGAACTGAACTGGAAAAGCAGCATGAGTGTTAATTATTGTCCCCACATTAATTTTATACCATCAGTTGTACAATGCACATACCACACATACATATGTGCCAGCACAAAGAGAAGAGTTAATACAGGAACAAGAATTGCCTTCTTACTCTTCCAGCAGCAAAACAGAGTCAAAGCTATCCTACAGTCATATGTGTTCCTAATCTAAGCGTTCACATGCAGAAACCCTTCAGGTAGTAATAAACCTATCCTTGTAAAAAAACAAGGGAAAGCTGTCAAACTGAAGCAATTATGAACACTGCCACAAGAGTATTACAAATATCTTAGTTTTGCTAAAATGCCAGAGTATGCAAAAGGCAGGAAAAATTACTAGAATGTACTTTCATCCATGAACTTGCTGAGGACTCTAATTCATGAGAGCACTAACGGTTCACATTAATGACCCTTGCCTTGCATATGCCAATGTTCATGGTTTTATCTGCTTTGTAAAACTACTAAGTTAGTTAAGCACACACAGAAAACAAACATGCAGGAGGGAAAACAGGAGGGAGCCTGACAGTGTTTAATAAGAAGATATATAACAGTTCCTAAGAGAAAAGTCAAAATCTATTATTGGATTTCTTAACTAGGTCAAACAACAATATTATTTAGTATAATTATGTTCAGTGGGATTCATTTACTCATGAAGCTGCAATCAATAACATTGTAGAAAGGGTCTATGTGGATTTTAAATATGTTTAATGGGGAAAAAAAATCTCATTACAGGACAGGATTAAGTAATTTCTGCTACTCTTTGCCATCACAGCATAAGCCATTCTTTACCCTTAGCTGCCACCGAAAATGTTTCAAACATTGTTTTGAATCTTCAAAACATGGACTATTCCACAGAACTTCAGAAGAAATCTGGAACCAGAAACCATACCACTTGCAACACTTCAAAACTAAAAAACTATTTTCATAAATCACTTGAAAACAGTGAACATTATTCACTTGAAACAATATCCTGTTTGTTTGCTCTGATGTGAGCTACTGCTACGTGGGAAATCTGGGAGCAAGTGCAGTAAGGAAATCTTTGTTAAACAGTATTGTTTGGTTGCTAAGGCCACACCAAATTGTTTGGATAGTTGCAAGGAACAGTAAAACAATACAAAGGATAATTAGACAGACAACACACTCCTAGGTCAAAAGGCAACACGCCCTGATGCATGCTAAATGAGAAACAAAATTGTTTCATGTTAAACACAAGTGTCCAGAACCAGGAAAGGTTATTTGATACCAAAGCTGGTATTAAATAATACTATTTTTATCATCCTGCTTCTCTCTGCATAGCCCAAATGCATCAAGTATTTGAGGATATAAGTAGCGTCCTATTTACCAACGAGACTATTCAGGATTCAAATACGCAAAGCGGGCATCGAAAGCTAACAAACACACCCCAGCCTCTGGCAGTTGATGAGTCCATTTTACTTCATAGCTAATACAAAACAACGAGCTTTAGCTTTCATACGTATTTTTGGGTACTACTTTACACTCAGCCGAGTGTTGGCACTTCATATGTTCTTTAAATAGTACTTTCTGAGTTATTCTTGTTTTTTGCTTTAACTGAAATTTGCTTTCACTTGCTGCTGCTTCTCAGCAAGTTGAAATGGTCAGACAAGCAAAACTTCTATCACCTCTTTAAAGATACCTGAAAATCCATCTAGAATTATTTTATGCATTTTTAAAATAAAGTATCCAACTATAAAATAAGCATACTCAACACGCTTTTGAGGGGCCTCCATAATTTTCATCAAGCAGATTATATTCTTGGTTGCTATTTTTAATTCATTGCTAAAGCAGTAGATAATTTTAGACAGCTCACCTTTAACAATTAAGTTTTTTACTATTATTTTTGCAGCACATGTACTTTCACAGGTACTCTATATTTCCTGTGATACTTGTTGCAGATTAAGGCTTGAATGTCCAACTGACAATAAGAAAATTTCCAAAGACTAAAAATATTATGTGTGGTTACTTAAAGGAATTTTAATTAATCTCCATGTCTTCTACTCTGATAACATCTAGAACATGTTATCCTGCCTCACGAAGTGATATTAATATACATGGAAACGTATCTGTAGTGATTGTTAGTGTTTCATAACAAATCTTTAGTTATTTTACCAAAGGAATCATTTTTTCCTAATAAAGATGTCAATGCTCAAAAGAGACAGCAACCTATCCAGAATCATCCCAACAAATTATGAGCAGAACCCAAATGTTAAACCTAGGTTTCCTGTGTCCCAGACCAGCCATCTGTTTTCTAGAGCAGACAACTTCTTCAAAAACTTTATCATTATTTCACAATTCTAAAATTCCTGTTGATCATCAGCTTTCTATGTTTCCAAAGTCCCCTTACTTCTACCAATGAAAAAAATCTTATGACTTGAATGAAAGAAATGGTGAACAGCTTTATGAACACAGTGAAGTTCAACATATACTGCTCTAACAACTGGTGGGCATTCCAGATCTCAGCCTCCAACCTACAGACAAATATAAAAAAAGAGTCATTCTGACTAATATTTCTTGGATTTGCTTTCAGAGTGTTGATGGGAGGATGTAGTTGCTATCCTTGATCCAGGCAGTTTACCTGGGTTGCTGAAGCACATCAGACTAGCCAGGTCTACTTTACTGGGTTTTGTCCAAAGTATGTAACACTACCAACCACTGCATGAAGCCTGTCCATAAGCTGGATTCATCACTGCCCTACCAGCTCTAGCTGTACTGAATCCCTGCTGACCTCATGCTCAGCCAGCACCGCAGCACACGTGGCTCTCGCTGGTTTCTTGGTTCACCAGCATCACACAAGTGCTGGAGTCATCAGTCATTGCAGAGATGGTGGATACTTCTGCATTACACTGCATTTATCCAGACTTTCACCTTTATTTCATTAACACTCATTTACCAGCAAGATGTTACTAACCTTAAACTGTGCTAAGAGATTACAATAAAAGAGAAGACATTGCAAACCTGTAAAACATACACTCATTTTAAGCACATCCGATTATATACAAATGCTATTCTGATTTTTTTCAGTCACATAAATTACTCTCAATAATGTGCTTAGATGGACCAAGACAATGAGTTTCTGCTCAATACCATTTTTCGAGGCATTCTTAGAAGGTGCTTAAAAAACCCCATACCCGATACAAATATTAATCTTGATACTGGTATGAAAAAGTGAAAGTGAAGGGACAGGCACAGCAGGCTCCCGAAAATACAGTCATGTCACTTTACAACATAACCTAAATAACGTGAATAAAACCCACAGTTGTTGGCAGTGAAATTAAATATCTATTAAGGGCCACTGACCACACATTTTCATAGAGTGTGATACCTAGATATTCCTTTGCTTTACATAAAACACACCTACTGATTGGTAACACCACAAATACAGATACAGTGGTAGAAACAGAAATCAGTCCAAATACATTAGAATATACATGACCAAAAAAATGAACCTGATCTTTCTCCCCTATTTTTCATACCTTAATCCGGATATACAGTTCCTGATGAACAAACATATTATTTTCAATTCAGACCACATGACTCATTTATCCAGCAACATGAGCTATGGAATTCTCTCCTACTTCTCTATGTTTGCAGTATACAGTGAATTTGCAGTATACAGTGAACATCTTTGGAAGATGTTTAACAAAGACTATGGCTCCACATTTGTCCAATTACACTACATGAACAGTCAAAGAAGGACTATTACCTCATTAGCAGGCCATATGGACTAAGCCCAGACTGCAAATCCTTACTCACCTCTCTCTCTCTCTCTCTCTCTCTCATTTACTAATTTTAAGTGATTTTGATGAAACTAATTAAATAACCAGCAATAGTAGCTGGTACTTCTGTCATGCATTTATGATATGTCACATGTTTGTAAGATGAATGGATTACCTACCTGAGAAGATGAAACAGGCTTACAACTGGCTTAATTCAGCAATATGGTTCAGCGTAAGGTTTGTAAAGCCAAGTCAAACCTTTCAGTGAAGAGGAAGTTATATGTGTATTGATAACTTCCCCCCATGTCTAAATCAGAACTTATATTTTACTTCTGCAGTAGAAACACTTCCCTACTGACAATTTATCTAAGGAGATTCAGATATGTTTATATTCATTTTAGCTGAACTCTGGAACAAAGAAACATAAATGAATGCTGCATCAATAAACAGAAGATAAATTTATTTCAACAAGTAGCTAATTAACCATATGGCTGTAACATGAAGGATACTCTGGGAGAGAATACAGAAAATCTTTTTGAGTTTATTGTGGGAACTGGTACTACAATAGCTGAGCTTTCATTTGGACAAAAAAAAAAAAAACAAACCACAGAACAAAAACTTCACAGAAATCTTCTGAGTTTTATCACGAAGATTAGTTTTCTACCCCAACAAACCTGAACATCCTTTCTTTACAGAAAGTTGACTCAACTTAGAGAGCAGCTGCTAAATTGTCTAGCTACAAGTACTCACATGAAGCTTGTTTTCTCCTTTCAAAGCCTCTAAAAAACCAGGCAAGAATGGTAACAGATACATTACTTCCTGCCCTGCCTACACAACAATATAGCAGAAATTCTAAGGTATAAAAGCCTTATCTGGCAATATCCAGTTTTCTAGGTATCTGGGTCAGATTACAATCCCGTAGCAGTCTTGCTGCTACAAATGATCCTCAAATCTGAAGCTTTGCAGTATAACTTATGACACATAGTTATGTTCTTCCAAAGATTCAGTAGTCTTTTTCCCCACTCCTGTTAATATCTCTGATAATTTCATTCTTGAACTGTGATTTTCAGATTTTCCTTTGGCATAATGTTTTTTAGAAATGTAACCAGTCTCCCACAAGGGAAAAAATGAAAGAGAAGTACGTTTCACTAATATAGCATCAAACTTAGAAGTGATATTTTTGTTATTAAAAAAACCAACCAGCCAACCAAACCCCAAACATTTAAGTTTAGAAGACATTTTCTCCTCCATCTTTTCTATTGTTCGAGATGTATGAATGTCTGTGAACACTGTCTGACATGTATGAAGTGAGTTTCCCGTGTGACAAACACAAAAAGTCTTTGAAAGGTCTCTTTCCCTTCTGAAGTCCCCCTCACCATAATCTTTTGGAGACGTTTTGCTATATTCTCTGCCATGTTGCACCTTTTCCCCTTTTTCATACTAGTATTCAGGCACTCTTTGAGGAATTATTGTGAAAAGAACAAGACATTCTTCTTGTCTAGCTGCTTTAATGGCTGAGCAAACTCTAACCAGCAAACACTCCAGTCCCTGTATGAGACTTCATCTCTTGTAGTCCCTTCGCTACTTTGAAAAGTCTCAAATTAAAATAGGTATATAATTTCCTCCCTGAAACTCTAGAACAGACAGAAAGATAAAATAAATTACAGAGATAAAATCAGGAAAATATTTTTAAATACTTATTTTGCCTAAATTCAGACACATGAGAAGAGAGAAACTGGGCTATGAATTTCTCCAAGTAAATCCTACTGGCTTTGCCACTATGGACTATGGTAGTTATTTCTCTTATCTTTATACATAGGTGAGAAGTAGCAACTCCACAAAATGTTCTTTCTAAACCTCCATCCTCATAGTGTATGTAGAGAACCTGTTTCTCTACAGAACTGCCACTGAACACGATAAACAACAGCCATGTGCATAATGTACAATCAACTAAATCAGATGAATATTTTATATTGACAGAAGAACACACAAATACTTTTATTAAGAAATTTAATGATTGAAGAAGAGGTCAGCTCTGATTTAATGATTGAAAAAGAGGTCAGGATGGTGTCATGATATCCAGGGCACTCAGTCAGAAATAGACTATTAGTCGTTATTGGGCTCCCTCTGTCTACTGAGAATGCTGGATTTGACAGCAGCAAAGGCTGCTGGAAGCTACAGTCTCAAAGATATTGTTGAAGTTCATCTGATCTCTAGTGCTGTGTAATTCTAACTTAGTATGGGATGACAGGGCAGAATGTCCTACCTATGGTGCAAGCGACTACCACAGCAAACAACAAATTTAAAATAAAATTTAAAAAAAACCCCACAAAGATGAACTTAAGACAAATTTTACATATTCACATTTAAAAAAATCCTTAAGAACTTAACAGTTAGGACATATGTGGGAAATACTGGCTGAAATTGCTATGAGCATATGCAAAAAGTACAACTCATTATGTGACTCACTTTACAGAGCCTTCTATGGTAGACCATGCACGTAGATTATTATCAGACAGGAAAAAAAGAAAAATTAAAAAGTAATTTTGATAGCACAAGATGCCAAAAGACCAAACCATACACACTGGAAAACAATGTGATACAGCACAAAAACTGGAGACGGAAGAGGAAATCAGTTTGAACTCAATTGTCTCAAGTCCTACCCAGTCACTCTTGATTATGGCATGCCATCAGGAAATCCTGACTATTAAAGTGTCAGACCATTAAAAATGTAGCTTATGTAATTCCTTTTCTAGAACAATTGCCAGAATAAAAAACCTCTTCAGATAAAATATTTTAATTAAAAATCATATTTTGCATTTCATAAAAATCTTTACTTAGAAAGAAGTGAGATTTATTTAATAGCATACTTCCAAACTACTAATATATTTAACATGTTTTGATTCACTGTCAGAAAGCTGCTCCCATGATGCAAGATCAGCTTAAAAGAATGTAAAGGATAAGTCTCATCTGTCCACCACCTAGAACACAATCCGTCACATATGGAAGCACGACAATGGCAGGAATGTAAAGGTTCAGGGCTATAAGTTAAGTTCTCAGTGGTAATTTTCAGAAATGCTTTTACTCTCCTGAGGTTTTATACAACTGTAGCTTTCAATTCAATTTAAGGCTGCAGGTATAATAAAGCAAGTTAGACTTAATATATGAATTTCTGCTGGAAAACAGTTCTGTAATCAAGCTGCAAACTTCATAGAGAAACGATACCAACTCAAGCACACTCCTGTTACCCACTGTCTCCTTTCCTAGTAGACCTTGTGATGACTTAACATGACCTTACTGTCCAATTACTTTGCACCGCACCAGCAAAGTCTGTAGATATGAATCCTGGTATCTCAGTTTCCTTCAAAAGACTGAACTATAACAACTGAGCACATATAACCACCAAAGTTCACTAATTTACAAATTTTGCATTCTCTCAAAAAAATAACCACATAAACATAAAAAAACCCTGAGGTTGTTTCTTTACCTCCTATCCTCAATGTTAGGCTCCTACAGCATTGCAAGTCATACCTTCAGTAACGATACAAATTCAGAAGAAATTCTATTCCAGTATGATTAAATTGCCAAAAAAAAGCTTACAGTACTAATTTTAAAGGGTAGTGTCTGATGCTTATTTCTTATTTAGCTTTATTACTGCAACAGGCACAAAGATTTCAATTTCCCATTGAATATGGAGAGCAAGGATAGAACTGCATAACACTGTTTTGTTCTCTTAGTTCTTCTGATCCACCTGCACTTTGGAAAATGTAAAACAAGCCACCACTAAGTCTCAGCCAGTAGTATTCCCTGGCTTTCATGGGGACCTATAAGCTCAGGGTCATCACCATACCATTCATAGTTATCATGGTTTCAGATGGTACTGTGCATTCATGTAATGGCAGAGAGGCCATAACTCATGAGAGCACCACATAGCTTTCCCTCAGTTCTAACTCTTGGAGTTTTTATTTTTTAGAAGAAGTTTCCAAGGGGGATACAGACTCCTATTGCACAAATTTAAGCTCGCTGGGGGCACTTTGGTTTCTCTTCACTCTCTCTCCTGGCTGATGTGACTCCAGTTTGAGAGCCACAGAATGACAGTCAACTTCTCAAGCAACAGGTAAGTGTCCTGGTAAACATGCATTCACACTTTCTCCCCCAGGACCTTTCTGACTGGTACAGAAGGCACGCCCTGCTCAGCCCACAGGGGTGAGGGAAGTGCGGCAGAGAACAGAACATGTGCTGCTACAAGTAAATCCATTTTCACTTTCCTAGACTATCAAATCGAAGGCTGCACCAGGCTGGAAACACACTGATGCTCTGAATCCTATATTAAGCATGAGTTTAACAAAGGCAATAAAATTATATCAATGCTAAGTGATGTTAAACTAAAAAGCAGAAGGGAGGCAAAGGCAGCAGTGAAAAGATACATCAAAATGACCACAGTCTTTGTTAACAGCAAACAGAAACTTAAATACCTTATCTCATCTTTCCTACTTCACATTTCACTGGAAAAACAAAACTCTACATCCTCAGTTTGAAGACTTGAGGATACAAAACTATCCTATTTGTGCACTGACCTGAAAGAAAAAACAGTCAAAATGCTCAACAAATTTACGCTTGATATTATTTCCAAAAAGATTGTGTCAGAAGCCAAAAGCTTTTGCAAAGAGTTCTTTTGCAAAGAGTTCTTTTGCAGAGCACAACCCAAGGTAGTTTGTTTAGCCTTCCCTCCCTTCACTGCCTACTTATTCTTTCCTTGTGAGAAGAGGGCAATTCCAGCTCCCAGCTGAAAGAGGAAAATACTTTTCCTCATTATCCTCATTATGCTCATTATCCTCAATTATCCTCATTAATGTCAAACTGATACCTTTCCTGAGCAAATGCAAAAAAGTAATGAATGCTGGCAGTTTTGCGGTAAAAGTCTATTTTGGAAAAGGACTCTGGAACATCCGTTAGAAAGTAACCAAGAACTTCAAATAGTACTATTTTTTTAAAAAAATGAGAAAAAACCCACTCAAAACAACTTCTTTTAAAAAATTTATAGAGAAACCAACAGAATTTACTTTAATATGCTCCATTAGTATTTCAAATGAAAAATATTTCTACAAGTTAAAGCTCAAAACCCATACATTAGACCAGACTGGGTCCATTTACAGAGCATTTTCACATCTTTGTAAGTAACTGTCTAGTGAAGTACTCAGAAACTCAGAAATAGTATTTCTGATATCAAGGTATGGTTTGAAAATTGAAGTGTTAAAGCAAGACACAAGGATTAAAAAAAAAAAAACAAAAAAAGAATAAACTAACAAATACAATCAAGCATTGGAATATGCTGAAGCATACACAGATCAGGGACAGAATATATCCATGCATTAAATATCAATTTCAGAAAAGAACAACTGTTCTACGCTCAAGATTCTGTCAGCTTTGCCACGTAATACTCCATACAAACATATAGGCTGAAAAGGAAAAGAAATTAGACTTAATCTGTCACATTTAACACAAACACGTCAAGGAGGGAAAAACAGAAAAAGAGAAATCAACATTTTCAAAAGCATATTCTTACATTAATTTTGCTGAGGAATCAAACAAACAAACAAAAAAAACCAACCCAATTTTTTGCACATCTAGGTAACTACCTAAATTTAACGGTAAAAAAAATAAATTATCTGAACATTTCCCCGAATAAAGATTTCTGCCATGCACTGAAGGGATCAGTTCTTCTGAAAATTCAACTCTAATGGGTTTCAGCTCCCAGCAAAAGTAACCAAAGAGTTATCACCACATAGGAGAGGCTGATTATTTTTTCAACTAAAACATAAATGTGCTTGTGTTGGCATACACATATCTTACAATGTGGTTGTAAATTCTGTTTTTAAATTAGGTGTAGTTAGTTGTCTGTGTTTTTCTGTTTATCAAATACACTATTTGGAGCCAAGTCCTTTCATTCATCAAAGTCTAAAGAAAACCAGCAATATCAGCTGCTTAATTTATTGATGGTCTGGGATGTCTATTTTCAATTTTTCTTGAGGAAAAATGTTTGATGAATATGAAAATTAACAGATACATATAAAATTTAGGATTGTTCACTAGGTCACTTATCCAAATTTGCTTTGCTTCTGTGGTTAGTGTGAGTATTGTACTTTGAGGCTTCTCAGCACTTTTTAAGTCTTTAACAGCAAAAGGTAGCATTGAGTTCACATGAAACCCTAGTTAACAATATTATTTTAAAAACAAGCATGAGACTCTGTATTTCTAATCAGACTTCTGACTAAATTTATCTATGCTTAGTGAAAATAAAAGTAAATTTAATTAGCAAGAATCCAAAGTTGTGCAACTCCTTAGGATAACAGATGACAGCCTTCAGAGCTTTAAGTCTTCAGAAGAAGCTCAAGGGCATAGCACAAACCTGTCAAAAAATCTCACAGCAGACACAGTCAGCACTCGAACTGGACTTCTGTAAGAAGACAATACTAAGTGCCATGCAGAGCTATTCTTAGTCACCGTAAACACACCGAAGTTTCAGAGCTAACAGCTTCTTTGTCAGTTCCATGGGAGGAGACTAGTCACATCTGAAATAAAAATAGGTTGTCATATGCTTGTCCATGCAACTCCAAAATACACAGCTAAATTGGTCATTTAAAGATTCGAGTTCTATATATTGGTATGAGGAAATACAGGCAGGAAATATCTCCTACCTTCCTCAACTTTCATTTTAACTTTTTATCTGATTCTAATTTACTTCAAAACGTAGTTTGCTCTCTCCACAGTAAGAACCTTTATCTGGTTTCAATACATTGATATAAGTTCTAAAAAGCGTTACAGAGAACTGTAACTGAGAGGTCAGACTGGTGTGAATGGGAAGGTCTGGCTGTGGAGACACCAGTGGAAGTGAGGCTCTCAGCATGTCCTGCATGAACAACACCGAGGTGAGCAGGTCCTGGACACACCCCCTGCACCCATCTGCAGTTTCACAACCCATCCAGATCCGGAGACTAAGAACCATGCAATGACTCTCAGAAGAGGGACAGGATGGAGACACGGAACACTGACAACTCCAAACACACATCTCCAAAATCCATTGGCAACTGAAGAGGAACCTGGGAGATGAGGAGAATGTGGCACCTGGCATTCTTGGCTTTCATACCATGGCCACGGATTCCGGATGTAAAGCTTCACACAAGCATTGTGGTGCCTTTTTGCTGGACAGACACCTTGAGCATTCCTGTCCTGGTGCCTGGCTGCTGGATGGACCTACTGGACACACAACCTTTGTTCCCCTCAATTCTTAAATAACATCTGCTTTCCGTCTTATAAGATCTCACATTTACATCTGCTACATGGTTTATACAATACGGCCACAGCATTTCCTATGCTGTTTTCCGGTAAAAATTAAAGAGTAGGTTTTGTATTTTTGTAGGAAGACATGGAAAATATCCACAGTCTATCAGCAAAGTAACAGAAATGCTTGCCTACGAAATGAAGTATGGTAAAATCTATTCTGACTCTTCCATGTTGATGGACAGGAATAAAAACATGTTTATACATAAAACCATACTTTAAAGAGAGCAGCCTGTAAGGATGTAAGACAACTGTGTCACAGCTACATTCAGAACTGCAATCATTCAAATACTACCAGGTTTTGAGGCTTGAAAAGTAACTAAGCATTTAACCACATGAGTTGACACCACCTATGGTTTGGCCATTAATGACAGCAGTATTTGCATATCTAGAAGACTACACAGTTCATCACAAATATAAAAAGAACAAATATACTGGGAAAAAAATTTAAAAACTATTTAGATTCTGTTTTGAAAATTCTCCAATGTTTGTCCCTCTTCAGGAAGAGAGGGTAAAATTTCCTAGTAGAGGATATCACAAAATAATGGTCCGATAATCTGTAGCACTCTCTAGTACTGCTATATAATTAATAAAAAGGTCACTTAGGTTAACGAGCAAAATCAGCACAGACAGTTAGTCAATGCTGCCATCTCCCAAGTTGCAATATATAAATATACTGGCAGCATTATTTTGAAAATGAAGCAATACTTGCTTCCTTCTTGCTCAGTTATACTATTACCAGAAGGGATTTTATGTGTTGCCCAGTTATTCCCACTCAACCCCAGAAATCTCAACCTCTCTGGTCAAGGTTTTGGACTTCAAGCTTCCTCAGCATGTCAGATACAGAGGCAAATTCTGCATGTATCCTAAGATAACTCTACCTCAGTAATCGTTCGACAGTAATAAAACACAGACGAGATAAATAATTGAACAACTTTTGAGGGGGAGAGAAGTAGAGAAGCAGTTTGGCCGTGGTGGGACTGTGCAGTAACTATGGAGCTCAGTCGGGGGTTAGGGCCTCAAAGCAGGGAGTGCTCTGGTCCTGACACCTGGAAGGAGACCAAATGCAAACCACAAAACGATAACAAGCTCTGGCCTCTGCCAAGTTACACTCTCAGCCAATGACCTAGAAATATGAGTTTCACATCCAGAGCTCATCGCTCATCTTTTTCCATGAGGATGTGGTATTTAAGTTTGTATGGACACGTATTAACACCAACATAAAACATCAAGCTGTTTTAACCATGCTATAAAAAGCCCACTTTTCTTCTGAGCTGACTATAAGTTTGCTAGATCCGCACAAGAATGAGGTTACAAGTTTTCTTCCTCTGCAGATGGAGAACAGAAGGCGGTCTGACCAGCAACACAGCTACTCCACAGCCACAACTCAAAGGGAGGACAGCGTTTCATCTCCACGAATATGTTATCAATACCCTGCTAAAGCAGCTGTGCTTGGGAAAAAGCGAAGGAGAGGAAAACGGAGAAAACTCAAGAAATCTATCAGGTTTTTTCCCTAATTGCAAATGCTGATGAAAACTTGCAATCCTTCATGAGGATCTGCCACCTCACTGGAGACACAACACAGACTGCACAGTAGCAGACATCTTCAAGTTAACAATATGGACCAATACATTTAAAGGTTAGAAATATCCCATCCCCCTTCTCATGAGACTTTTCTAGGTAAGACACACAAAACACACACACATTACATTGCCACTAACTCAGAAGGTTAACTCTGGCCTAGTCTACAGTTCTGAAAGTACTCTTACTCATCAGGAATCAGTGACTGAGGCCCCTGAGAATAACCCTGCAGAGACAATCCTGTCAAGACAGCACAGTTGCTCTTTTGCCTCTCACAGGTCTCTGTCACTTCTCCCAGTCCCCAGATAGCTAAAGCTATCCGATATTCGCAATCACTTTCTGGCAGTCAGTTTCCATAACCCCAGCCTTAAAACTGCAAATAATTCTCAAGGACTTGAGACCATTTTTCTCAGCACCATTAAGGTAAATGGTCTTAGCAGAAGGAAGCCCAGAAGAGATATAAAAGCTTGACAAAGAACAACAGAAGTGCAAGAATATATCTAATAGACCAGTAATTAAACTAAAATTAACCGAGGAAACAGTATTTCTTCACTTCAGGTCTTCAGAATAAGCAGTGCATACTATATTCTTTTACCATTCTGAAAACTCGCATCACCAGGAAGACATCAGTTTGGCACAGTGAGATTCAATTTTAGTGATGTTGAACTTCACCTCAATATGCTTCAGAAAGTTTTCATGCTCAGTGGCAGCCTAATTCTCACTCTTCATCACATTTTAGATACTGAAATTGTGCAAGTTTGCTTCCAAAAATACAGAACTGATGTTCACACCCTCCCTAGGGACCTCCCAGGCCCTGTCCCACCATTCTCTCCCCTACTTGATTAAAGGTGGTTCTGTTTTCCTTGTTCTCTCCAAGATAAGCATTCTAGTTTTCCAGTTACAGTATCCAGTTACAGTTCCATCCAGTTAGGGATGATGTGGTCATAAAAGATAGGCACAAACCATGGATTAAAATATATCTGTAAAATTTGGGGTTGACAAGTTTTTTTTGCTTAACGTAATTCTTTCAGAATTAGTGATACACTGGTGGGGTTTTCTTCCTGTGGGGGAAAAATTATAGCTTGAAGTACCTTTTCAGGGTTTTTAAAATTATTATTAAAGAAGAGTTTTAAAACTAAGAGAAAAAGACTCCAAAATATTTCTTATCCATGCACTTCTGCTAGGTTTCGGGTTCCTCCTTCCTCTTTTCCTATCCAGTTAGTTTCTGGAGGGGAGAGAGGTTCAAGGATAAGAACACTCCTACAAGCAGAACAATGTATGACTCTACCTTAATATCCCCAGATCAGTCTGCCATGAGTTTCTGGACACAGTGTTCAAACAGCTAACAAGAAAACCTTTGAACTTCTCAGCCAAACCTCAGCACACTTGGGTCAGCTTCCTTCTTTCTTCATTCTGCTGTCATAAAAATGAAGTGCCAGTTGCCAGCTGCTCTTTTTTCAGGACAAGACCTTATGTGCAGCTGAAAGAACAGTAAAAATCTGGTGATATTTGGCCCAACTGCTATGTCCTGCTGACATCCAGCACAAAACAAGACATTAAGAGAGAAAAAGGAGGCAGGTTTCCACTGAGATGTCAGACAAGCAGTTTCCTAAGCCCGACATCGGCTGCATTAAGAGCTGCTGAGTTCTTACTGACCAGTGATCCTGGCGCACTGGCACCCTCGCAAACACCACTGTTTCCAACCTGAAGATCTCCAGTTCTAGTTCAGCAGGGTGAACAAAGGAAACAAAGAGGGATGATGAATAAAAGAAGCAAAAGGAAGAAAATCAACAAACCCTAAGGCTACTTACACTGCTTTGATAGCACTGTGAATGTAACAATTCTTTCCAAAATCCATTAATTAGCTAGCATTGATTCACAAGGGCTTAAGGCACTCATACATCTTTCTAGACTACTGTTCTTGTCTGTACCAATTGTCTGCAAAGGAAACTTCAAAAAATAAAGTTGAAAATATCCCCAAATCACATGCCAGCTGTGCCTGATGGGCTGAAGCAGAGGAGTTATTTATACCTCCCATGCTGTGCTAAGATGTCTTTAGGAAATTAATTGCTTCTAGAACTTGAACTAATTCCTGAGCAAGAAATCTATAAATATTAATGTTTTAAACTAAAATTTTTATTTTAGAAGTTTGAAATGGTTGGGTTTTTAAACTCTTAGCAGTCTATTTCTGAAGCTATGTAAATCTGAAATATCCTGTCTTAGGATTTTCAAATGCTTGATTCTTAGAAGAATGAGAAAAGGCAAAGAATTAGGAAAAAGTTTTATATGCCTATTGTTTTCTACTACTGTTTTGAAAGCTTTATATATTCGTGAGTAGAATTTGTTCTAACTGAGCAAAATCTGTCCTACACATAATGCTTTTTATGTTTGTTCTAACTATGCCTACTTAGAGCAGCAAGTTTAAAATATGATGAAAATTAATCAAAGACTCATAAAACAAGTAATTCTGTAACTGTATTAAAACATTTTTCACCTCTTGCTTTTTGACCATCACTGCATTTTAAATACTTCTAGATCACTTTATAGAAACTTCTGGATTTGTCTAATGAGAGTTATCAATGCAAACTCAATTATAAGAAGTTTATTCTTTCATGTACCTTAGTTTTCCAATAATTATTATTCTAATAATAAAAGTAATTAAAACAAAGCAATTCTATGCCTCAGCATTTTATGTTCTTCTGTTACTGCAGCTTGGTAGTCTATTACACAAATCATATTTAACTCCCATGAAATCTCTCACAGCATGTAGTTTCTATCAGACCTACTAATATAAACCTTTGCTTGTGGCATTCACACAGGTGACTGGGAATGTTAGGGTTCAAACACTTAATTAATATTTACAGTAGCATGGCCTGGTATCTTTCAGGTTGCACATGTCCCCTTTTATTTAGAATGGTCTTTTCTTCTTTAAGTTTAAATTCACCCTTTATTTTGGACTGTACCTAACAAAATTTAATAGCTCCCTTTGACTAGCATCATTACTCTTTGTATAGAAATGAGGAAGAATATTTCTTTCTCTGCAGGGGAAAACCTGCATGCACACAGGATATAGTATACAACAGTTAGCAGTTACCTTCCTAAATAAATAAATGTTGTTGTGTCAGTGATCTCTTAAATGCTATTAAACCCCTAATGTCTAAACCTTTCCCCCTCAAATACAAAAGCACCAGAGCTAGAGTCTAAAAAAAAAAAGTCAGCAGAAATGGGGTATTTGATATGGGTTGCTGCAATTGGTTTATCTGGAGCTTTCCTGAAGTCCCTGCAGAGCATGCAGTTTATTCCAGCAACAGTAGCTGACAGAGTGGTTTGCATTTGGTGCACTTTCTCCTTTCAACGGCATTCTCTTCCACGATTTGAATTGTTACAGAATGTAGTTATGGGTTTAGCAAAAAGTTTATTACTTTAATAGAAAGAATGTCCCAATGGAAAGCTCATTTTAGTGCATCTATGCCTGATGAACATAAACAATGTATATCCCAACACATAACGTACTTCCAACAAAGCATGCATCTTATTAAAAAATTAATACAAAGAACCTCACACATGACACTCTTCCAAAAAAAATTATTTTTTTTTTAAATCACAGTTCAATATTTTCCACACTTATGTGCAGAGAAGTCCAAGGTAAGGCCCAAAACATCATACATCCTTAGCTGGTAAAGGATATGACTGCTAAAATTCTGGATACATACACTTCCCTAATCCACGCCCTAACGCCCAATCTACAAACAGAACATTACAGTATAGACTGCAGGCATCAAACAAATAAAGCAGGCAAAAAGTATATATGTAGGTATGAATGTTTAGTAGTAGTTTAAGCTAGACCAACCCCAAAATACCCAAAACCCCAATCATACCACCTCAGTCATACAGAAGAAAAATGAGCAAATATAAAGGAGGCTTCTATGCAATCTACATTAGAGCAAGACTCGATCCAGCTGAGTTGAGACATCCATACATGCCCAGGAAAAGAG